>NW_004955555.1:1754855-1785170 GCF_000276665.1 Chinchilla lanigera | reverse complement strand
CCCTGCCTGCTTGCATGGGTCTGGGAGATCACTTGTTCACAGAGTGGCTGACTTCTGGGCCTGCAGACATCAGTGAAGCAGGGTTAATAGTAGTCAAGTTTTTATAATAGCTCAGGGGTGTCTACGAGCATGGCCTCATACTCAGTGAGCTGTTCCTCTTTTAACCACAAGTAACCTTTTGTCTCTAGAATAGCTCTGACCGGGAATGGGAAGTCAGGACTTCTAGTCTCTGTCCCAAGTTTATTTTACAGTTTCTTCTGTTAGTAAAGCTGTAAAGAATCTCTGATTAGAGGTTCAACTATATAGCCAACCACGGTTACAGATCCAAAGGAGAGTTTTCTAGAGAAGTAAATAAAAAACAGAACGGGGTAATTGAATTGGCTCACCCATGATGTGTAAGATTACCCAGGGTTCCTTGGAGGAGACGGTGATGTCCGTGGACAGGGGCATTGCAGGTTCCCCTGGGCCTCTTCAGTCATCAGAGCGGGAAATGAGGATTTGGCTGGCGCAGTCCCACTCCGGGAGCCGGGTCACTCAAACCTCCAACGCCACGAGTTAGGTGCATTGGCTGCCTTACAAACTGAGCAGGGCCCAGGCAGAGGCTTGGTGAAGTTGTGTGAGCCTGGGTAATTTAGCAAGACCCTGTCTCAAGATAAAATAAATAGCTAGGTGTGGCAGTGGACACCTGTAACCCTGGCACTAAGCAGGCTCCCACTGCTCTCCACTAAGCAGGAGGTTCACTGTGAGTTCAAGGCTAGCTTTTTATACTAAGCCTTCCAAACCCATTGTGTACTTGACACAGCACATTCCAATGTGGACCACCCCCATTTCAGCTGCTCAGTGGTCACATAGGCTCAGCGGCCTGACGGTGGTCAGCTCTGGGCTTCAAAGCGGGATCGATCATAGAGGTCTGGAGACTGTTGCCAGGGCACATAGCAGGGTCCGGCTCCACATTCTGAGTGGCATGCCATGCCCTAAGCTAGTTCTTCTCAAATTATAGAAAATAAGATCATCACTGAGCAGTTCATTAAAATGGGGTCCATAGCCAGGCATGGTGGCACACACCTGTAATCCCAACACTAAGGAGGCTGGGGCAGGAGGATTGTTGTGAGTTTGAGACCAGCCTGGGCTACAAAGTGAACTCAAGGCCAGCTTGAACTGCATAGTGAGGCCTTGTCTCAAAAAAAAGACAAAAGACAAAAAAAAAAAAAAAACCAAAACAAAAATAAAATGGGGCCCATACCCTGGCATGATCATGCACCCTTGTAATCCCAGTACTCAGAGGCAGAGCCAGGAGAATTGTTAGACATTCAAGGCCAGCCTGGGCTGCATAGTGAGACCCTGTCTCAAAAAAAATAAAACCAAACAAAACATAAAATGTGGGTCGCTGGCCCACTCCAGATGTGCATCAGAATCTCCAGGTGAAAGGTCTTCATAATTCCTTTATAGTCGCTGTGGTGCCACCTATTGGAGACTATGTTCCATGGCCAATATGGCACTGGCCCTTAGAGGCCATGTGCTAAGCCCCACCCTTCTTCCCGGAGTAAAATTACGACTTCCTACTCCCCTTTATGTAATATCCTGTTTCATTTTCCCACACTCACACCCAATGCTAGCCTGCCACGTCAGCTAGCCCACCCCCTAAACCCCGCCTCTAGCCTGACCATATATAACCTTTGTGCTCCTTTGTCCACCCCAGAAGACTATCTCCCTTTGCCCCGCCAACTCCACCTCTCCTACCCCTCCTCCCAGCGGCCTTCTCCGTGCCCTTAGACAATAAAAGTGTTCTATTGTTTTATTACTCTCTCTGTGCTGCCGGCTGGACACCTTTTACCAGGCCTGGGCCCGGGTCTCTTCATTAACAAGCTCCCAGGATTCCCAATGTGTGTCTGCCAGGAACATCTGGAGATGTCCCATTCCTAGGCATATTTGAATTCACTTGGGGACTATGCTCCTATAAATTTATGGTCCCCTAAACATAATCCTGATGACTTCAGTTAATGAGTGGGAAAGGCTGGCAGATGAGCACTAGGATACCCAGCCTGGGCCTTTGGGAAGATAATTCTCCTGGTCATGTTCCTGCCTGAGGACTGGGCAATGAGAAGGAAATGTAGCCAATGAGAAGATGTGGAGCGGGCCCTGTAGCCAATGAGAAGGTGTGGAGGGCACCTTGTAGCTAAGGAGAGGGCAATGAGAGGGCAGCACGGCCAATAAGAAAGTCGCAGGTGCCCACCCCCCTGCTGTTCTGTTTGTCTGGATCACCCTCCCCCTTTTTCCAACTGTCCCGAGAACACCCAAAGGTGTTCTCTCACCTCCAATTCTTCTTTTGGAGAATTCCAATGAGAACCGCACCAGGTGAGGTCGACAGAGTGCTTCTGATGTGACACCTGGGCCTGGGCACTCGGGCTGAACACACATGGCTGGGCTGCTCTCAGTGAAGAGGGATTGTTTTGGGGTGCACAGAAACACCCTTGTGTCCGAGCTGCAGGCTGCATGCAGGGCACACCCTGCGCCACCCTCCGTTTGCCACTGAGTTCTTCTGTTGCTTGGCTATGACCCTTTCATCTAGGTGGACAATGTTAACTTATCTCGGGTGGAGGTTAAATGGAGGCTGTTGTTTTTGCTCCGCAGAGGATATGTGGGGGTGCTCTCTTCCATCGACTTCTTTCCTGCCCCTTATTGCCCCTTGAGCTGTAGACTAGGAGCAAGGTCACTGCCTGGGTGGACCCTCTGGGAAGCCTTTTCTGTGTGCTGTGCAAATGGTGCCCCTTGGCGCGTTTTAGGGGAGGACAATGGTGAGACGAAGGTTGGTTCAGATCTGGTGTCAAACTAGAACGCTTCTCTCTGGCGGCAGGGAGAGGGTGCTGGAGACCGGTGCCCTATTTATGGCTCCGGGAGATGGCAGCTGAGTACTCCACCTGGCTGCCTCATGGGAGGGGTGAGTAGTGTGCGCTCCCAGCTGGGCAGAGCGGGGATCTTGCTCTGGTTGGGGTGGGGAATTTTCTCTCTTCACATAAAGCGACAAAGCTATATTTAAAGAGGAGATTAACAGCTCCTTGGCTTTGTGCCTGCTCCCAAAGCCATCCCCAGCTTATTCAAGAGGCGAACACCCCCTGATCTGGAATGTTTTGTACAGTAAACAAACTTAACAGGCTTCATAATTATGGGGCGCCAAAGAATGTAGGTAAGGGTCACAACTCAGGGGAAGATGTCCACTGGCTTTTCCTTTCAAGACGGTACATGGAAGGCCAATGTTGCCGGTGATGCGGGCAGTAAAGGAATTTACCAGGCAAGGACAAGAGTCAGGATAAGACTTTAGTTAGGCCAGAGTACAGGGAAGGAGAGGAATCCCATGTCAGGGTGAGAGACTGGGGTGCGGAGAGGTAGCAAATGTGATTATCTAAAGAATGCCTTTTGCTGGTCCTCTAGCACTTTGTACATTTTCCAGGAGCACCTGCTTCGTGTTTAAAATTGCATGTTCGCAGTTGCCGTTTGACAAGACTGTTTCCTCCCCTTACCGGAGGCCTTTTAGCTGGAGGCGATGAGGAGGCCTAGATGCCGGCTCTTAGAGAAGCAGGGCCAGGATACACTGGAGGAGGAGGGGGCCTTACCTGGAAGGTTTGCAAAGTTTCGATCAGTGCGTTACCTGCCTGCTGATAGCGGGACGGCTTCAGTGGCATCTGCAGTTAAGGGTTTTAGCCCTTTTGCTGCAACTGGGCCATCGCTACAACAAGGAAAATCATAAAATTCAGTTTTGTTTATAAGAAAACTGTAGCTTCAGGGCGCAATCAAAGCTACCCAAGATTACAGTACCTTTTTTCCCTGACAGGAAACTCCAAAATAAACAAACAAAATGCCAAAAGGTCTTAGAGATTTGGTCAGCCTGTAAACCAAGGCTGTGTTCCCCCCTGTGAGCCCAGCCTGCTTCTCACCTGCTCCCACCCCTCTCCTGGAGGAAGCAGCACTGTAACGTGGCCACCAGAACTCTAAACTTCAAATGCATGTGAATGGCTTGCATCTAATGTAGCCTACCGAATGGGTAACCTGACGCACAGGAGGAGTATACATCCCAGATGTCCTGAGGACACCCCCCAAACCACAGAAACACCCCCGGTCCCAGACCATAATGCATCTCATTAAGGACACCCACATTCCCTACTGAGTGTGGGCTCCTCAACTCCGTGCCCTCACTGTCACGTCCTGTAATTCTTTTCTGTAAGTCAAGAACTTACAACCTATCCCACAGGGGAAGTGAGTGGAGGCCTTTTTCTCCTCTTGGGTGGTGGCCTCTCAGGTTCTGTCCAGTGACAGGAATAGATCTTCCTGATTGCAAGTCCTATGTTTACTACCAGGCAGTGTGAGATATGGGACAAACTGTTGCTCTTCCTCACCTCAGTTTCCCCATCTGTAAAATGGAGGATTAACAGTAGAGTCTGTGCCCTAACACTGTCTGGAAATTTAATATTATTGGAGGTTAAGATTCGGACTGCCATCACGGGTGTCAGGGTCTGGAGACAGGTTTCCGGGTTCTCATGCATGATGAAAAATAATTAGAGCATGAAATGGAAAGGGAAAAAGCAGCTAAGTTTAATGACATTGAATGACATAAAGTACACTCAGAGGAAGTGAGTCCATGTTGGCAGAAAGGAAAATGTCATGAGAGCTTGAGGGCATTGGCCTGAAGAATTTGAAATGTTGCACCAGACCTAGGGTGCTTCTCCTTGGGTCTCCCCGGAGCATGATTGACAATGTGGCTGCTGGGTCACGTCAGCTGTATCTACCGCGCATGTCCTCTCCCACATTCACTCTGTCATAACTGGATGTGTGAGATGCAGTCCATACATATGAACCTGTAGGGAGTGCTAAGTGAAGAAAGGTCCTTGTAGGTCATGCCAACAGGTCCAGCACACATTAGTCCTGGTTGGAATTTTGGAAAATTTCAGGGGTCTTTGTTATTTTTATCTCTGCCTACAGGTAGTGGGCTTTAGGACAAGGGTCAGGGGGGTTGGCGCTAGAGTGCCGCTCAGCTTCCTTCAAGTAAGAGGGCAGTGTTTTCTGTAACACACAGCGAGAGTAGAGGGAGACCAGCTGAGACCACTAGGTTTGTGTAAGGGCAACATGGCATGGGATTTTATTTTATTTTTTCTGTCTTTTTGAGACAGGGTCTCACTATGCAGTTCAGGCTGGCCTTCAACTCACTATGTAGCCCAGGCTGGACTCAAATTTGCAACAATCTTCCTACCTCAGCCTCCCAAGTGCTGGGATTATAGGTGCCACCACGCCCGGCGGCATGGGATTTATTGTGCCTGGGCACAGGTAGACAGTGAAAAGACCTTTTGTATTTTTTTTTTTTTTTTTGGTTTTTCTCTGGTACCGGGAACTGAACTCATGACCCTGCACTTGCCAGGCAGACACTTTGCCGCTGAGCTAAATCCCCAGCCCCAAGACCTTCTGCACTGAACAAAGAGAAGTGTGCCTCTTTTATAGAGATGGAAAAAAAGCAGAGAACATTAAGTGGGAAGATTTTAATAAACATCTGTGGTCAAAGTTCTCAGGCAGTCTTGCACCTCAGTGGGCAGAGTCCTTGAAGCTCCCAGTGTAAATTTTCGGGCGTCTCCGGCTGTTCCTAGATATTTTGGGACCTCCAAAATTGCTTATTCTATCTCCTTTACAAGATCCTGTGCTTGCCAAGGACAGCTGTGGTGCTGAGCTGAGTTCCCTGCTGAGGGTAGTGCCTCTGCTGGCATGTGGGTTGGGGGCTGGGAGCATCAGGTCGGATTGGAACCTACAATCTCATAGTCTCTAATTGCACTATCTATGTTAGAACTGCCCTCCACTTGCCAAAAACAGGAGACAGAATTTTGGTGAAAGGAAAAGGCTTACTTAGTGACAGCTCTGCAGAAGGCAGAGAGGTCTCTCTGTTGCCTTAAATCTATCTGACCCCGGGCTTAGGTTTTTATTGTGAGTGTCACAGCAGGATGAGCATCTAACCCAGACTGAAAACTCGGCACCAATAATGAATGAGAAGGATGGAGTTTAAGAAAAAAAGATGCTTTATTTCTAAGGAGGAAAAAAACAGACAGGTGCAACTTGCCCCTGAGAGAGGGCAGGGTGTCTGGGAAAAGATGGATGCTCCGGAGCCTTTGTCCCTGGTTTCTTTTATGAGGAAAGGGACCCTTCCTCCTAGTGGATTCTGGGAACTTGTCACAGTCTGATTGGTTTCCTGCGCTGTCTTTGGGTGGGCCCCAGGTTATAAGACTCTAACCTGGGCACCGCTGCCTTCATGCAGGTTCCTTCTGGGGGGCTTTGTTTGACTTTCTCCTGCCTTTTTATCCTTGTTAGGGCCTTGTCTCTGGGATTTATAGGCTGGTTAGGAGAAGCCTTATAAGAAAAGGCAGCTGACAGTAATTAAGGGGATGCGTGTGTATCTAGTGAAGTAATATGGTGACCTCAGAGTGAAAATACATATGTGTGTGTATCTATTTTTATATGCTAAATAAGAGTTTTCTTTTAAGTTAGGCAGCCGCCACTTGTCTCCTTTGGATTGTATTAGAGGTGTGTGGGGGGGTGGTTACCACGGTTTTCATGTTTCTGGCTTTCTCGGGCCTCTGCCTGTCGGCTGTTCTTCCGGTTAATCTCCCCATTAGAGAGCATTCCCCCCTTGGTCGTAAATTCTACTAATTTTTCTATCTGGTGCCTTCTCTAGACCTGGTTTCTCTTTCGTTTTGTCTCTCTACCTCTGTCCTTTTAACTGCTCTTAAAGGAATTCCTCGAGTCATGTTTTCACCCCTTGAGTTGGGGTTAGCTAGCGAATCTAACTACAGTGGCAAAATGGCTTTCAGTAAGACTTTCTATTAATTTCTTTCATAATGCTTCATGAGGCCCTTATTCAACTAACATCTTTTATTTTCTCCGTTGTTTTTTTTTCCCCTCCGGTACCGGAAATCGAACTCACGACGTTGCGCTTGCCAGGCAAGCGCTGTGCCGCTGAGCTAAATCCCCCGCCCCCTTGAGGCCCTTATTCTATTCTTTCCCTGCCTGCAGACCCCATCCCTACATGATGAAGAGGACACATGAGGTGACGGATAAGGAAATTCCCGCACTGGGCGGGGGAGTCTTTAGACAATGTGTTTCTTTGTTCAGTGGCCGCTCTGGTCTCCCCTCCTACCTCTTGGGAATGAAAGCAAACTGGACCTTGATCTCCGGCATCTTTTTCAGACTGCTCGGTCCGTGCATATAAGCTGATGGGGAAGAAGGCTGCTATGGAGGCTTCTTTTTAGAGATGAGACTACAAAAAGAAATTAGAATACAAAAAAGATAAAGGACCACATAAGAAAAGAAGTTTGGGAAGGGAGGGAGAGCTATCGAAAAGATTTTTCTCTCTCTTCAGGACAGATTGGTTACATTCGCACTCCTGGAGCCTGGGCCTGCGTGCTCAGTAAGGGGACCTGCTGGGCACTGTGATCAAGTGGTCAGCGCTGTGCAGCAGTCAGCCTGCCAGCCTGGGTGCAGGTCCCAGGCTCTGCACTTGCTGGTCGCATAGCTGTGAGCAAGTGTCTCTCTGAGCCTCTATTTTCCCCTTCGTTGTGTTGATGGGGTGAAACCAGGCAGGCCAAGCACAGCCGATGTTCTCCAGACGTTCAAAAGCAGAATTACTGCCGCCCCCTCTTCCTCAGTGGCTACTAGAGCCCCTCACACCAGCTTGGTTGGGCAGTTAACGATCCCTGAATGCCACCAGCTGTAAAACCTTTGGTAGTTGGAACTTGGTCATGATGATTCATGCTACAGAAATTGGCAAACACTGCACATTACAGCTTGTAAATTTTTTCAGAGCTAATTGAATAATATGTCACTACCCCTGCTCCTTTGTTCCCAGATGTTTTTTCTTGTTCCTGTTCCTTTCTTTTCTTTTCTTTTTTTGTCTTTTTGAGACAGGGTCTCACTATGCAGTTCAGGCTGGGCTTGAGTTCTCTTTGTAGCCCAGGCTGGCCTCGAACGCACAGGGGTCCTTCTGCCTCAGCAATCCCGAGTGCCGGGATTGCAAGTGTGCACCACCATGCCCGGCTGTTGTTCCTATTTCTCTGTGGAGATGCAGAGAAGTCTCTTCAATGGTCTCCTAAGTGTTGCTATCTGCAGGACTGAGACAGAAGATGGTGTGTGTGTATGTGTGTGTGTGTGTGTGTGTGTGTGTGTGTGTGTGTGTGAGCAAGTGGGTATAGCTTGTCAGTCATGGAGACCCAGACCATTGGCACAGAACTCAGTTCCCAAACCCTGCACCTGGGACCAACCAGCAAGAGCTATCTTCAATTTTTCATTTACACCTGGTATGAAAATGTGCACCTGAAGTGGCTGAGGCTTTTGATAGGGCTGACATCAGCTGGAGGACGGGAGATATAAGAGACATCTCCCACCCCCTCTGCTGCCTCCATTAACCTTGTGGACTTTCTCAGTGGCCTGCTTTCATTCTGAAGAGTATTTCTTTTCTCACCTTTAATAAATGCACACCTTTGCTACCTTTTCTGTGTTCTTGTCCAATGCTTTGTTCAGGACACCAAGAACGTGGAAAGAATTCCTGGAAAGAATCTTCAGGACCCCAAAACCAGTAACAGGTGGCTTGTCCACCTCCACCCTGGAGCTCAGACTTTGTCATCTGAGCCTTGCCCTGTGCCCAAAGCCTTCATGGTGTCCCCAGCTGTCACTCATCCTGTCACTTTCAACCCTTCCTACAGCTCAGTGTCATCCCTAGTTCCCGTCTTTCACACCCATCAAATCCGTTAGCTTTACCTCCGGAATATTCACCAAATCTGACCACTTGTTGATTTTTGTTTGCTTTAGAATAGCTTTTTAAAATTTTTTATCTTTTTCAGAGTCCAGAGTGCTAACCATTACACTATGGAACCTCAGCTTTTTTGTCTTTTTGAGACAGGGTCTCACTCTGCAATTCAGGCTGGCCTTGAGCTCACTTCATAGCCCAGGCTGGCCTCAAACTTGCAACAATCCTCCTGCCTCAGCTTCCTGAGTGCTAGGATTACAGGCGTGTGCCACCACCACCCCTGGCTTGAACAGCATTTGAGGTATAATTGACTTATTATAAGCTGCATATGTTTTAAAATATATTTAAAAATAATAAAACTGAGTAGAACTTAATAAATGAAATTTAATTTTATTTCTTATTATGGTAAAACACATAATATAAAATTGACCATCTCAGCCACTTCGGGCGCACAGCTCAGTGGTTTAAAATGCATTCATTATGTTGTGCAGCTGTCCTCACCATCCACCCCCACCCATCTCTTCACTGTGCAAAACTGAAATTCTGTTTCCCTAAGCAACAGTGCCCCTACGTCCTTCTCCTCTCCACCCACCACCACCATCCTACTTTCTGTCTGTGATTTTGACCTCTCTGAATACTTGATATAAGTGGAATCGTACAGTGTTTGTCCTTTTGTGACTGCCGTATCTCGCTTCACATGTCTTTGAGGTTCATTCACGATGTATGTGTTCCTTCCTGTGTTGGAAGGGAAGCGTACATATTGGGTTAAATAACCCTTAGTTATTGCAGGCTGATCACACCCCAGTCTCCCAAATGAATGGATGGCGAAGGCTTAAATAAATGAGACAATTGAAATAATTTCGGGGCTCCAGGAGGGTCTAACTCTCTTACAGCTTCGATATCTCTGAGTGTAGACAAAGACTTCTCTGGGGAACCTGTACTTATTTGGTTTACAAACAAAGGAGGAGGATATTCAAGAAAAGGTGGGAATCTGGGCAGGACTTTTTCAAGTAATACATTATGTTAATTTAAGAGAACTATATTACCTCCAGGAAGGCCTTCATAGCAGCTGCAGTCTCCTTTAAGTTAATTGGTGTTGGAGCCAGACGTCCTCAGCTGTGGCCTTGTCTTGTCCTTTGAGGAGTCACAGCTTCACAGGCCAACACAGGCCTCAGCGGGGACCAGTGACCACAGAGGTTCACTTACTATGCGTCCACTGCCCACCTTCAGACAAGGTGCCTAAGCTTTAGACAACTCAGAAGTAAACACGGACAGCCAGTTGGCTAACGTTAAATCCAGCTCAGAGCCACTTTGTAGTGGTCTCCAACAAGTTCAGACCCTTTTAAACCAAATTTGAGCAATAACAGAGACAGAAAAAATAGTTCTTGGGCTTAGTTTATCTGGAAACTGCTGCCCAATTAATCTCATCTGTTTTATTTTTATTTATTTATTTTTTAATCTCATCTGTTCTATAGGCAATAGTCGGCAGCATAAAACTCAGAACTCTGGCAAGAAGTTGAGTGGTTACAAAGTTTATGAGTTTGTAAAACAAACTAATAACATCAGAATTTCGGCAGGGAGTAGTTACAGTGTTTCCAAGGAAGACCTAAAACAGGCTAATAAAAGCAAATCAAATCCAGTCTGTACCAGAGGAGACTAATTTGTCTGTGAAGCTAGTTCTGTTAGGGAGTTCTATTAAACATGGATTTAGTCCCGCTTCTCTGTAAGTCAATGTGAATCGCCATTTGGGAGAAAGCACGTCATTTAGTCATGCCACATACAAGGGGTTACAGCTCAGTAACACCTGGAGAACTTCTCGGGCACACGCAATGGAACTGCAGAAATTTTGAATGCAGACTATAAGAATTAACGCCTATTTACCAGGTCAGAACATACATTTTTGTCATAGAGGCAAGACTGTGTCTTATACAAGTGGGATCCCACACACGTTGACCCGCGTTTGTCTGCCTCTTTTACTTGGCACAATTATTCTGAGATTCACCTACCTCGGCGCATGCCCAGTGGCTCGTTGTTTTCATTTCTGCACAGAAGCGGGTTGCATGGATCCCCGCAGTTTGGTTGCCTCTACTCTGTTGACGGTCTTGGGAAACCGGAACACCTCCGAGTGAGCACTTCGCCTCTAGTTTGAGTCATTGCAGTTGCCTGCTCGCTGGTGCCCTCGCTCCTTCCCTGGGTCCTCTACGGACCTGGTCCCGCCCGGCCACAGGGAATCTGTTAACCCCGAAGTCATATCTTTTTTCCCCTTCTCTGCTCAAAGCCTTCTGGCAACTTCACCCCTCCCTCGGGTCTCCGCTCAGCACCTCCTCCTCAGAGAACCTCTCCTCGAACTCTGCTGCTCCTGACACTTCTCAGTCCCTTCCCGGCCTTCTTTGCTCTAGCCCTGACTGTCCTCTGATGCCTGCTGATAACTTGCTCCTCTGCCTCGCTCACTGACTGTCTCCCCACTCTGTGTCAGCTCCCGAGGGCAGTCACTTGGTCTTGGTCACTGTTGCACCCTCCCGGCACCCAGCACAGTATGTGGCATGTAGTAGGTGCTCAGTTAATAGCTCTGAAATGCATGAGTCTGACTGACACCCAAGTTCACCTGCTCCATCCTAAGCACCCCCAAATCTTCCTAGCCTTCTCTTTTCTTCCTGGTGATCACTCCTCTGACCTCTCCTAAAAGTGCTCCTCTAGGGCTACTTTGCTGCTTCCTCCTCCGTGTGCCTTTATTAACACCCCACTGTTTCATCCTGTGGACCACACAGCCCGGCAGCACAGCACACTGTGGTGAGAGTACCCACCGCTGACCCTCACGATGCTGTGGCTGACCGCCGATCATCACTTGTCTCTAGCTCAGGAAAAGAGCAAAGTTCTGAACTCAAAGACTGGCTTCTACTAAATGCATGTTGCTTTCACACCATCCGAAAGTTGAGAAGTCCTAAGTCAAGGGCCATCTGTCAAGGCAAGTTGAAAAACAGTCACCATCAGCACAGCTCTGGCCCCATCACAAAGCAGCCACGCACCCCAGGACTCCCCATTCTCACCTGGAACGTGGATTTTCCTGGTGAGGAAATTGCTCATGAAAAGGGGGAACCAGGGGCCGGGGATCTAGCTCAGCAGCACAAGTGCCTGCCTGGCAAGCACAAGGTCCTGAGTTCGATTCCCGGTACCAAAAAAGAAAAGGGGAAACCTGCTGGCAAACTGGAGAAAATCAGCACATCCTTGCAGAATGTTGGTCGCATATCCCCTCCCTGTCCCTCCCGGGTGGGGGTGGGCAGTTTGTGGTGGTGAATGTAAGCGGCCGTGTCAGCACGGGTGTTGTTGCTGGAAGCGCGGCTTCTAGGCTTTGTGCCAGGGTGAGTTTCACAGGTCACCTCTCTGGCTTGTCTTGTTTGCAACCTCGCCTCCAAAATTCCACGCGTCACACGAAGCTCAGGACAGGTGACAGCCCTTCTCTTTCCCTTTCCACAAAAGGAGGGCCATGGCTGGAGACAAGTTTTAAAAACGCAAATGAAATACAGTATTAGCCAACTTATTGGAGGGCGCATCGGGAGGGTGGGAATGTGCTGTCGTTGAGGTGATGGAGATTATGCTTCTAAGCCCATGTCGCAGTCTCAGTTTGGTTCTTGTTCCAGTCTGCACACCCTCTCCACCTTCCCCAGGGGCCCCATTATATTACTGATCTATTGCTGCAAAATGAATGACTCCAGAATTTAGTGACGTAAGACAATACAGTGGTGTTTTGATCTGATAGTTCCTTTGGATCAAGAATCTGGGCTTAGCTTAGCCAACGCACTTTCCCTCAGATGCGGTAGTGCTGTGGGCTGGGGCTGCAGTGTCATCGGAAGGCTCAGTGTGGAATAGGGGGGATGGGGCTCCCTGTTTCCCAGTCTCTCTGACAGTGTTGGGTGTTGGCAGGGAGCTTCTACCAGGGTGAAGGATTCAGGAGAGAGTGGGAGAGAGATCTGACATGGGAGCAATGATCTTTGCAACTTAATTTCAGAAGGAGCATCTACCATTTTCTGCTGTATTTTATTCATTAGAAGTGAGTTATTTGGAGCCGGGCGTTGTGGCGCATGCCTGTAATCCCTGCACTTGGGAGGCTGAGGCAGGAGGATTGCTGTGAGTGCAAGGCTGGCCTGAGCTACGTAGCGAGACTCTTTCTCAAAAAACAAAAACAAAAACAGAAACCAAAACCACCCCCCCAAAACCCAAAAACAAAAACAAAAAATGTGAGTGATTTGATACAATCCACACCCAAAGGGAGAGAATTAAATAAGGTCCCAGCATTGGGAAGCAGGGATCACCGTTTCCTGTAGCTTCTCCCTAGTTGAGGAATTGCAATATATGTTTAATTTCCAATAATTTAGTTACCAAAACTCACATGGATGCCCGATGATCCTGAGGTATCTATAAGACCCAAATTCCCCGGGACTGAACTAGTTGTATCTTCCCAAAGTGAATCTGGGAACTCTATAAAAACATTTTTTTCTTGCTGATTGGGATTCCCTGGTATTTGAATTAAATCAGTCTGGAAAAGGGGGAAAAAATGGGACTTTCCAAGTGACAGAGTATCCTGTCACTTCCTTGTAAAGTTTTCTCTGTAATTTAAAATGTTTCAGGTAAGTTTTTTCCAGACTACAGTAAAGCCCAAAGCTGTTCTCGCTTCCCTTTAGCTGCTGGTTGGCAAATGCTCAAATAGAAAAGGGCTCTTATCTCCTGGGTTGCTGTGCCACCTACCGTGCCCCTGTGAAATTGCATTTGCCTTTTGGTATGCAATGGAAATGGATACTGACCAGTTCTGAATGCACCAGGTGGACACATACTACTGGACAATGTTATATAGGCAAAGCCATAGGCACTGTATGCATGGGAAATGTAAGAAAGATTCAAGGCTAATTCACACTACCCACAATTTCCACTTTATTTTACTTTCATTACTAGAGAATAGTTTCTGAATTCTGGGCCCATAGTTCTTTTTTTTTTTTTTCAGCACATTAAAAAAATCCCAGCACTGAGGCTGAGGCAGGTGGATTGCTACAAGTTTGAGGCCAGCCTGGGCTACATAGTGAGTTCAGGGGCAGCTTACACTAACAGTGAGACCCTGTCTCAAAAAAACAAAAAACAAAACAAAACCAAATAGATTGTGCCACCTCCTGCCAGGCTTTGTGATTTCTGATGAGATGTCTGCGGTCACTCATATTGTGTCTCTATAAAAAACACATTGGTGTTGGGCATGGTTGTACCTGTAATCCTAGTGCTTGGGAGGCTGGGGCAGGAAGGATGACTGTAAATTCGAAGTCAGGCTGCACTATACAGTGAGTTCAAGGCCAAGCTGAACTGCGTAATGAGATCCTGCCTGTAAAAAGTTGTTTTTTCCTGTATGCTTTCAAGACTTCATTGTTGCTTTTGAGGCAGGGTCTCACCACGGAGCCTAGGCTGACCCCAAACTTGTGGTGACACTCTTGCCTCAGTTTCCAGAGTGCTGGAGTTACAGGTGTGCACCACCATGCCCACCCAGATTGTTTTCATTTTCTAGTTTAGTGATGCATCTGGGCATGGATGTCTTTGGCAAGGATCTCTGGCGTGGTAGAACGAGCCATGTTTGTCCGTGTTTCCCCAGAGAGAATCTGCAGCTTTCATCCAGGATCACACATTACCAAAGGCGCCTGGGACGCCATGGTTGTTAGCAACCAGCGACCTCTGCAGTTGTTGGAGGTGGCTGGGGACTTGGGGAGCTCAGGGGTAACTGGCTGGGTCTGAACCACTGTGCTTTCTGAAAAGAGTTTCAACTCCCCTGAAATTATTTGTCCACTTGTGCTGTTCGGTCACTCGGCGGAAACTTCCCTTGGGTTGGGGACTGAAGAGTTGATGGTCATAGGGGTTATGACATCATTAGTGACTGCAAGGGCCTTTGGGACACTGAGGAGTGGTGAAGAACGTGGGCTTGGGCACTGGATGTGGGTCTGACTCCTGGTCCTTCCCCTTTGAGCCACACGGCTGGGAAGTGACCTCACTTCCTTGAACCTCTCTTCCTGCCTGGGTCCCATGAGGGAAACCCTCGGTTAATTTGAATTCAATAAACTGCCCGGTGCAGGTTGTCATGTATTCATTCAAAGAATTTTTACACCTATAGGGTGCCAGAGACTGTTCAAGGCTTTGGGCAGTCAGTGGGAAATTAAAATTAAACAGACAGGAGTCCCTGCCCTCATGGAGCTGATATTAGTGTGAAGCAGTCAAGGGACAAACACTGGGCAGTAGAGAGCACATCTGATGATGCTTTGGAGAGGAATAAATACACCCGAGGTGTGGGCCAGGAACTCCCAGTGCAGAGATGGTGAGCGCCCTTGTCCCAGGGATGCTCTGAGGAGGTACCATCTGAACAAGAGTGTAAGTGAGGGGGCACCTTGGGGCAGCTAGAAAAGCAAGTGCAAGGGCCCTGAGGCAGGACTGTGCCTTGAGTGTTTCCAAACCCATGAGAGAATGGTGTGGCTGGAGCAAAGGGAATGGGAGAAGGCTGGGTGGCGAGGGCAAAGAGTGTTGGGGTGGAGTCATGTGGGGTCGTGGGGGCCACTATGGGACTGGGGCTTTTACTTTGAGTGACACAGGAGCCCTGGAAAACTTCTGAGCGGAGGAGGAGGAAAATAAGCTGACTTCGGTGTTAACAGGAGGCCAGGAGCAGTGAATGAGGAGGCCATTGCTCTGGTCCGGGTAGGAGGTGGTGCTGGTCCTGGAAGAAGGATCTGAAGGCTGGACACAGGATTTGCCGGAGAAGGCTGGGGATAGAGCTCAGCGGCACAGCGCCTGCCTGGCAAGCTCAAGGTCGTGAGTTCGATTCCTGGTACCAAAAAAAAAAAAAAAAAAGAAAAGAAAAAGAAAGAAAGACAAGGATTTGCTGGAGGGCCAGAAAAGCTGGTTTCTTAGTAAATGTGTTTCTCACCTTTCTGACCAACAACTCTCATATACTGGGGTTTTACGATGCTCTCCAGGTCTTGGCTCAGATGTCCCCTCCTCCAGGGAGCCCTCCAGGCCTCCTGTACTCCAGGTTGGGTCCTCCTGCTTGTCTGACTCCGGCACCTTTGCTTGTCACAGGATCCATATCAAGCACGCTGTGATCTCGCTGTATTTTTGTAGGCTGCTTAGGGTGAGCTTGGCACCTGGCATGGTTTTACGAAGTGCCGGGTCACTGCCCATTACTCCTTTTGTTCTCAGCATTGCTGCCGGCATCACAGTATTAGTTCCTGGTTCTCGGGGATCTAGGAATGCCCTCTCTCTGTGCTGGCTTGAAAATGAAAGTGAGACCCAGAGGCGGAGGGCAGAGGTGAGGCCAAAGTTCCTTCCCTGACGCTACCCCGTCGCTTAGCTGTCTCCAGTGTGTCTGTTTGCCGCAGGGTGGGAGGGAAGAGGCGAGAGGTAGCCGGGCTACAGCTGGAGTGGAGACAGCGTCTGCGTGGGGAACCCGGGGGCTGCACGGCCTGGCACAGTGCGGCCAGGTGCCACGACTCATGGGCTTGGCTGGCTTATGGAGCTGCTGGTGGACAGGAATCCTGCTCCCAGGTGAGGGTTCTACTTTCTGCTGATGGGGTGGGTGAGTGGAGGGTGCTTGGCAGTGATGTGTGTGTGTTTACAGAGAGGCAGAAAGAAAAATAGAGACACGGAGAGATAGAAGTAAAGACTAATGCAACAGAGATAGGAACAGGAGAAAGAGAGAGACAGAGAGAAAAAGAGAGAGAGAGGGAGAGAGATAGAGAAGGAGAGAGAGACAGAGACAGAGACAGAGACACAAAGAGAGATGGAGAAAAAGAGTGAAAATAACAGTAGTACCAGAAGAAAAAGCAGGACGAGAAGCTGGGCATGGTAGTGCACACCTGTAATCCCAGCACTCGGGAGGCTGAGGCAGGAGGATCATTGTGAGTTCAAGGACAGCCTAAACTGCATAGTGAGACCCTGTCGCAAACAAGACAAGACAAGACAAAACAAAACAGAAGAATCAGAGTGAGATATAGAAGACAGAGGGAGAGAGAGGGCACAGAGGCAGCATGAAAACAGCACCAAGTCACTCAGAAGTAGATTAGAAGGGAAGGAGGAGAGAGAGACAAGCTGGAGCACAGCAGACTGACAGATGACAGACGGACAGGAGTGAGGCAGGCAGAGGGAAGACGTGCTGACCCCGAGTCGTCCACCCATCAGGATGGGATGGATATGAAATCCATGCCTCAAGAACATCTGAACAAAAGGGAGGAACTAGAATGTCTTATAAGAAAGGCACTTTGCAGGGGAAGGACTGAATTTGCACTTGGCCCTGGGGAGAGGTGAGCTCAACCCAGCCTTGCTGTGTGGCCCGAGACAGCTCCGGCTGTCTGGGCTGGAGCTTCCTGGTTGAGTGGATAGCTGCAGACTCCAAGGTCCTCCTGGAGGCCGAGGGTTATCAGCTGTGTCTGCACTATTTCTCTGCAAGGTTGGCCTCTGCCTAGTGGATGGAAGTCAAGGCCTCAGGGGAAGAAAAAGCAGGGCAGGGCCCAGGCAGGGGCCTGGAGGAGGCGGCTCCCATCCAGGCAGGTCTGATGATGAGACCTGCCATGCCAGGGATCTGTCTTTCATGTTATTCCATTTCTCCTTATAACAGTTATTTGAGGCTGGAACAATTTTTACTCTCAGTCTTTGTCTTAGTTACCTTTCTCGTTGCTGAGAGAAAATAACTAACACCCAAAGTTAAAGGGGAAAAGCTTCACTTAGCTCACAGTTTGTGGAGATTTTAGTCCATGATTGGCTCGCTCCAGTGTAGGGTGGCACATGGCAGAGGGGCAACTGTTCATGGCGGTGGAAGACAGCAAAAGCAGCAAGAGAGGAGGACTGGAGAGTAAGTCTCCCCCTCCTTGTATTGTATGCAGGCTACCTGCCCTAGGGCAGGTGTAGCACTCACCCCCAATCCCAGCACTAGACAGCGAGCCAACCACAAACTCTAGATTCAGCCACCTCCAAAAAGCCTGCCCCCCATGACTGCACAAGGCTTTGGGGGGACATCCAGACACAAACCGTAACAGTCTACAAATGGGGAAACAGATTCTGAGGACATCATTTGCTCAAATAGGTGACAAAGCTATGGGTCAAACCCAGACTGTTGCTCCAAGCTTAGAGGGTGGCCCTGACTACCAGCAAGACTGGAGAAGGAGAAATACAGATGCCACCACTGCTGCCACCACCATAGTCCCAGTGACTGAGCCCTGACTGAGAGGCATTTTAAGGTGTCACATCTGATGTGTCACTCGTCCCTCACAACAACCCAGTGACCTAAGTTCTCCTGTTGTTTCCATTAGCGGTTGGAGATATGGAAGCTCACAGAGAGAAAGTTCTTGCCATGACCATGGGGCCAGTAAATGTGAAGATCCATGTTTGCTCCCAGACTCCAGGGAGACACTGCCCTACACCGCTAACTGGCAGGAAATATAATGGGGCTGGGCTTGGCCCAAGTGGGAGTCCTTTGAGGGGTAGAGAGGTGTGTGGTGGCTTCTCTGGATTGGGTTACAGAGAGATCAGGGGTGACCAGCTCAGCTGCACATAAACACGGCTGCTGGGATTTGTTCCCCACTCACCCACGTCCAGCCTCCACGATTGAGTGCAGAATGACCGCACAGGAAAATGGGAACTATGCCTTCTTCCCCTTTCCTTCCCATCGCACGCACAGCAAATCTCCTGAGAACAAACCTGAGGAAGTAAGCAAGGATAATCTCCCCCACTGAAAGTCCCTGTTTAGCAGGTTTGGCTCTGTGCCCATCCCTGGGTTGATGGGAAGAATCACACCCTGTTGGTAGTATAGTCTTCGGGAAGGCCAGGTTCAAAGTCAGCTCCTGCCCTTTTTTTTTTATGGGGTCTTGGCCTCTCTGACCATCTGTTTCCTTTGATGTGGGTTGGGGAGAACTGTCTTGCATCTCCAGTAGGGCAGAAATGCCTGAAGGGTACCCAGTGACTACTGCCCAGTTGAAGCGGCCAATATTTATTACCCACCCACCAACCCTAGGATGAAGGTGATCTTAGGCCCATTTTACAACTGAGGGAATTGAGATTCAGTAGGAATAAAGACACACCCCAGGTCACATGGCCATAAGTGGTGGACAGGACAAGTCTTGAGGATGGAATGCCACATCTGTTACCTCAGATCTCTCTCCACTTCTGAAAACCATCACTGACCATCCTAATTCACCCCAACTCACCTGCGCCTCCCTGAACACTGCTTCTCTTTCCTTCCAGCCTCACTTTGGACCTTATGGAATCTTCCAGCTGCAGCCCAGCTTTCCCCGCAGGCCAGCTCACCTAACACCCAAAGTGAGGATACTCATCTGCGTTTGGGACCCCTGAGCACTCCAGACTTGTGGAAGATTCAGAGGGTGGACACAGAAAAACAGCCTGTTATTCTGATCTCTGCCTCCCCAGAGATCTACCATCTATCGGGGTTCCATACCCTAAGACCCAGTAGGATGAACCTGATTGGCTCAGTCAAGGCCTGACAATGATTGGTGCGGTCAGCTGTACTGGGGATAGGAGCAAAGGGGTGGACTGTAGCTGCTGTGGCAGTGGGAGGGAAGGATGGCTGCAAAGTGGGTAGGGGGCACTCGCTGGTATCTTTGTGGTAAACATGATCCTCTTTGAAGGTGATATTAATTGACCCCTTCTCAAGGCCTTCTCATAGACCCTCTGTTTTACTTGCACAGGGGACCTTGAGTGGGGAAGGAAGTTTCACAAGATCACCTAGAACAAGCAGTAGGTCTGACCTTTGAGCCCAGGCATTCCAGCTCCAGAGTGTCTTCTGGCCATTCTAGTCTCTTCCTGTCTCTCTGGATCCCTTTTTGACTGTATCTTGTTCATCTTCTATCCATGTCTCTGCTGCTGATTCCCTCTCTTGCTTTTTTCCTTTGCAGGACTGCTGGTCAAGCCCACCATTTCAGTCAGCCAGGGCACTGTCATAGAGCACACGGGAGTGGTGACCTTCTACTGTGGCACCACGGATGTCGATGTCTTCATCAAGTGGGTCTTTAACAACATCCCTCTTGTGTTGAATGAGCGCATGCAGCTGTCTGCAGATGGCAGGAGTCTCACCATCCACCCTGTCCAGCGGGAGGATGCAGGGTCCTACCAGTGTGAAGTCTGGGGTACCTCAGAGATTCAGAGCAGCGACATCACCCCGCTGGATGTGCACTGTGAGTCTCCTTCTCTCCTCTCCAACCACTTCCTTGGCGTCTTGGTCAGTCTCATAGCTGTGAATCCCATCCAAACCCAGTCTTGTCTGTCTTTGAATTCCAGATATATAACTGTTTGACATCTCTGCTCTGATTCTACCGAGAACATCCAATGAACAGATCTAAAGCTGATAGCCCAAACCTCAGCTGTTTTTGATCCACATTCTTGCCTGGGGAGGGTGGGCAAGGAGCTGGCATACTTTAGATGTGTCTTCCAACTCACCCGGGAACAGGGCTGACATTTAACCTCCTTCGCAGTTGACCTAGAATCTGAGTGGGGAGGAGGGAAATACAGTGTTTACTGACTCCCAAAGCCCTCTTAAAAGAGCTGTTGCTGATGCTATTGTCACTACTGTGATTGTTCTTGTCCTCCAGATGGTCCTGACCCTGTTGAGATCGAGGTGGATTCGGGTGTCCTCATCGGGGAGGTAGTTGAGGTGATGGAGGGTTCCACTGTGAAATTCCAGGTGGAAACACAGAGTCACCCCCCTGCCACCTATAGCTGGTATCTCCCCAATGACTCTCTCCCGCCTCCCACCACGAGAACGTTTACCATCCCTGCAGTGTCCAAGAAAGACGAGGGCACCTACCAGTGCCTGGTGTCCAACAGTGCCACCAGCCTGTCCCAGATGGGCGCTCTTAAAGTCCGAGTCCATGGTGAGTCTTCCTCCGGGTTTCCTCTCCAGCTTCCTCTCAGAATCAGAGGCTGCCATGTCCCAAAGGACCAGGAGATTCATCCCGGGCTTTTGGACATTCTGTGACCCCTGGACGGGTGTCCAAGTTGCGCATGAAATGTTCACACTGTGTTGTAGAGAAAGGGTCAGTGATTGCCATCAGATTCTCAGGGGGCACTGGGACTCTGAAAAATATAAAGAGCCACTAAGCTACACCAACAGCCCAGCATCTGAGGAGGACCCAGAGGAGGAGCAGGGATTTCCTATTTGGCTGGTGGCTAAGCGGGCACTGACCTTGGGGAAGGACTTGGCATCTGGCTTGGCACATTCTTCGCAAGACTGCAGGCTCACCACGGTGCCCATGGGCTGATTCTCTGGAAGCCAGAGGGCCAACTATCTGTACTTATAAACACTAACACAACACTCCCACACTGCACACACATAGAGCGACACACAAACAAATAACCACACATGCACAGCACACTTGTACATTTGGAACATAACACAACACAAATCCATATAACAGGCACACAGCAGACCCAACACACTCAACACAAAGCATTAACACATCAGGGACACACAATACTTACACACTGTACACTCAAACTCACAACACATAGACCCTATACACTCACATATTCATGACACACATATAATACATCTGACAGCAGAACACAGACACACATATCTCACATACATTACACTACAAATCATACCATAGACACACGAAATGCTCTCACATAAAGCATATATATTCATGACATGCTCACAACAGACGCAGAACACACACACATACCACAGACACTTAACATCCATCCGACATCACAATCAATCAATATCATAGACACTTAAGAAATGCTACACAGAAAATATATGCCACACATTCAACAGTTCCACCTATATAATATACAACTGACAAAAATAGACACATAAAATGGATACACGTACCACACACAGCAAGTCATAAGCAAAGCATATAAGATAGCACACAATACATATTACACATACAATACCACAGACACAGAACATACATGCATGTACAGAAAATACAGACGTGTGTAACACACTCGCACACAAAGCGCACATGACTATGTGTACCACCTACGACCTCACATTTCAAAACACATATAGCGTATATAAAATACACAAATCATGTACACAGCACACTCTTCATCCACACAAAACCCGTAACATATTCACACTATCATTACACAACACGCACTCACCCACAAAAGACATCCACACATCACACACACCACACAGTCCTACCGGAAGCACACACAGCCCGCAGCACACACAGGGTCATCCCTGAGAAACCCCGTAGGGCGCATGGGCAGCAGGCTGGGCAGCGTCCCTGAACCCGGCCCTGTATCTCCCTGTGTCTCTAGAAAATCTAGTCAAGCCTGAAGTGATTTCCCTGAGCCTGGATTTAGTGGAGAACACCAGCTCTGCAACCCTAACCTGCCAGACCGCCCATGAGGGGGTCAGCATCCGCTGGTTCGTTGGGGGTCAGCCCCTCCTGCCCAGTGAGCGCCTGGAGCTGTCGGCCGACAACAGCACCCTGGTCATCCTTAGCCTCCGGCGGAACGACACGGGCCCCTATGCGTGTGAGATCCAGACCGAGGCCGCGCAGGCGCAGAGTGACCCCTTCGAGCTGACCATCGGCTGTGAGTCGCTGGGTTCTGGAGCTGCTCTTCCTTCTCCCTCTCTCATCTCTCTTCAGGTTCTTTTTCTGATCATTTATCCTGCCGTTACCGAGCGCCTGCCACGGCCAGGTATGAACGTGACCTGGGGCCTGCCCTTGGGGGCTTCTTTTGTGGTGGAGCAGACAGGCTGTAAGCACATGGCAGGAGAGACACAGAATGACAGGTTAAGGAGATGAGCCATATGGAGAACTGTGAGGCATGGCAGGGGGTGAGGGTACCCGGAGGGGGAAGGTGTGGTCGCCTTAGCCAGGGCCCAGGGTTTCCTGAGAAGGTAATGTTTTGTTTTGTTTTTAAATTTTAAAGAGAGCAGTAAATGAGAAAAAGAAAAAGAAAAAAAAAAAAAAAAAAAAAAAAAAAAAGCAACATCCCAGCATCACAAACATAAACAAAGCAAAACAATAACATTAAAAGTGATACAGGGTTTCAAGACAAAAATGATAGGAATTAACAGCGGTTATTATATTACATATTGTTATCTTCAACTACGTTGCTCAGATTACCGGATGTAAGAATGGAAGATTGTTCAAATCATTAAAGAGAATAAAAAATAATTATTAGATAAAACATTAGAGATAATACAGAGTTTCACTAGACAAGATGGTAGGAGTTCCTCATGGTTGTTCCATTGCATTGTTGTCTTCAAATCAGTTGCTCAGGTTACCAGATACAAGCATGCAAAATTGGTTAGAACATGAAAAATTTTAAGCATTAACTGTTCTTTTCAGTATACCATCAGACATCAGCAGTACAGTTATCACATATATATTATTTGTTTTACCTTCCTTTTTTTTTCTTCTTTCCCTCATCTCAGTTTTTCCTTCCTTTAAGCAATTTCTTTCCCTTTCCTATCATCCATTGTACATTTTGAATTTTACTTATTCTTTCAGGTTCCTACACCAGGGAGACAATATGATGTTTACAGATGTGGGTCTTATTTATTTCACTTAGGAGTATGGTCTCTCATTGCATCCATTTATCTACAAAAGTCTCAAGTTTATCTTCTTTATAGCTGAGTAATACTCCACTGTATTAAAATACCACATCTTTTTTATCCATTCCTAAGTGGATGGGCATTTGAGTTGTTTCCAAGATTTAGCTATAACAAATTGTGCTGCTATAAGCATGGGTGAACTTATATTGCTGTGGTATGATGTTTTTAATTCTTCTGGGAAAATACCCAGAAGAGGAATAGCTGGGTTAAATGGGACTTCCAATCCCAGTTTTGTGAGGAATCTCCACACTGATTACCACAGTGGTTTCACCAGTGTACACTCACACCAGCCGTGGAGAAGGGTTCCTTTCTCCCCACAATCTCTCCAGCATTTGTTATTGGTTGATTTCTTGATGATAGCCATTCTTTCTGGGGTAAGATGGAATCTCAGTGTTGTTTTAATTTGCATTTCTGAAATGACCAATGATACTGAACATTTTTTCATGTATTTATTCGCCATTAGTATTTCTTCATTTGAGAAATGTGCATTCATCTCAGATGCCCATTTTTGGATTGGGTCTTTGAATTTGGGGGGCCTGATTTTGTTAAATTCTTTATATGTCCTAGATAGAAGTCCTTTGTCTGAGGGACAGCTAGCTAAAATTTTTAGAAGGTAATGTTTGTGCAGACACTGAAGGAGGGGAGGGCAGTTCTGGGAGGCTGAGGCAGGAGGATTGCAAATTCAAACCCAGCCTGGGAAACTTAGGGAATCGGGTAGCAGAGCCTTTGTTTTCCTGCTGCTGACTGGAATTGCCTTCGTTCCAGTGGAGAAGGGACAAACAAACATATAAACAAGTGAAAAAACAAAACATGCACAGTGGAAGCAGAGGGGGCAAAAGCGGGTGTGAGTGTATGGGGTGCATGACTCTGGCTCTGCCTGCAGATGGCCCTGACCATGTGAGCATCACCAGGGACACCACGTCCGGGTCGCTCAGCACCGTGGAGGTGAAGCTCGACTCTAACCTGACCCTACAGTGTTGGGCTGAGTCCCAGCCAGGCGCCCAGTATCGCTGGAGCTGTGAGCACCGCGGTGGCGAGTCTGTGGGGGGACAGCTGGTCATCAATGCTGTGACCTGGGAGCACAAGGGCATCTGCAACTGCACAGCCTTCAACCCTCTGACCGGCCTGGTCCTCTCAGCCTCTGTCCTGGTCAGCGTGGTAGGTGAGTCTCGGGGTGCACCTTCCCCTGGGTTCCAAGTGGCCTTTTCCGATGCCAGCTCAGCCACCCAGCCTCCCTGTGCCAGGGGCCTGAGTGTGACAGTACATGGACTGTGCAGGTCAGATCCCAGTCTAGAGCCACAGAATCCTCACCCCTAATGCTCAGGCCCTCTTACCGCCTTCCTGCTGTGCACCTTGGCAAACTCCAGGCTGTGCTGAGCCTCAGTTTGCTTTCCTATAAATGAGGTTTACAGTGCTGGCATGGTGGTACACACCTGTAAATCCCAGCACTTTGGGCAACTGAGATGGGAGGATCACAAGTTCAAGCCCAGCAAGGGCAACTGGGTGAGATTTCGTTTCAAAAAACAGCAACAACAACAAACTCGGTACAGTGATACATGCCTATAATGCCAGCACTTGGGAGGCTGAGGCAGGAGAATTCCTGCGAGTTCAAGGCCAGCCTGGGCTACATAGCGAGGCTTTGTGTCGAAACAAAAAATAAATAAAAATACAAAGGGGTTAAGGATGTAACTCAGCACAAAAGCCCTGGGTTCAACCCCCAATACCAGAAAAAAACCAAGAAAAACAGAAGTTTGTGATACCTGCCTTTCCAAGTTACTGAGAAAGACAAGTCACAGCTCTTGAGCTGCTAGAGTCACTGGCTGCAACTTGCAAGGATTCCCTGTACTTTTGCACTGAGTTCCTGAGAGGGCAGCATAGTATTACTGTTTATCACGATCCACATCCTGGCTTTAGTGCTTATCAGCTGTGTGACCTTGGACAAGTTCCTCAACCTCTCTGGGCCTCTGATTATCTATAAAACAAACATAGTAATTGTGCCTATTTTTAAGGTTGTTGAGGATTAATTAACATTTATGAAGTTCTCAGAGCTGTTCCTGGCATATCATGTTTGTTAAACAAGATTATTCTTTCCTGAGTCTGTCCCACATGCCTGAGCCAAGCCTCCCATGTATACACCAATAAGCACTTCATGGGTTTTCTCTCTTTTGGGTTCTGTCTGTCAGCCAGTTCTGGGGTGACCCCACAGGTATCTCCACTCTGCAGGGGGAGGGACTGAGACCTAGGGACTCTGGTCTTGTCGCTGGTGCCTGACCACAAGATTGGTGACAGTCACTTATAGCAGTGGTCTTGGTCACCCACTGAGCTTAGGACCCGAGGTGGCTTCTCAAATCACCTCTGTGAGTCCTCAGATCAGCCCTCTGGTCTTGGGCAGAGGGTTTGATGAGTGAAACAGGCTGTGAGGAGGAAGCTGCGAGTTAGTGAGTGTGGTTGGTGTTTGTGGCAATATTGCAGAGTTTGAAAGAGATCATGTACAGAGGGCTCAAGGCGCTTAGAGCTTGCCAGATAGTACCTTCTACTTTATTTTTAAGTTTTCTAAAATTAAAGGTGGAACCCAGGGCTTCACGTTTGCTAGGCAAGTGCTCTACCACTGAGCTACATCCCCAGCCCCTTTTTATTTTGAGACAGGGTCTCACTAAGTCTAAGCTGCACAGATTGACTTCAAACTTGCCATCCTCCTGCCTCAGCCTCCCAAGCAGCTGGGATTATAGGTGTGCACCAGTATGCCTGGCTGGCCATCATCTTTTATCAAGCACCTAATATGTGCCAGGCTCTTTGCTGGTACTTTTATGCATGAACTCATTTAATCTTTGGGCCCCTCTGAGGTCTACAGGATTATATCAAACTATGTTTGTTTGACATATAAAGAAAGGGAAACTTGGAGAATAAGTCTAAACTCCAGAGGCCTCACAGGAAGTCCTTTCTTGACCCTCAAAAGAAGACCCCCTTCCTCACACCCAACCCTCACGACTGCCGTCTTCATCCTAATGGCTGTGCTTCACCTTTTGAGAAAGGTTAGGCAAAAGTGGAATTCAAGAACAACTGCCATTAGGGACCAGTTGCTATGTGCCAGGAATGAACATCTGTGATCACATCTCATTTTCACAAGATGTCATCACAGGCTCAGCTTGTCTCAGTTTGCACCTGAAGAGATGGATTCACTTGTCCAGGGTCACACGGCTTCAGGGAGTGAGGGATTCTGAGTGGCATCCAGGTTTTTGGTTGCCAAAGCCCTTTACCGTGGTTCACAGGAGGGGCATGTTGAAGGCCCTGATCCATTATCTGAATCTGCGCTGTCCATCCTGGCCAACATATTTGCCAGTCACCTTCCGTGGGCACAAACACTTTATCTATATCCATATCTCTGTCTCTATCTCTTTGAACATGACA
The DNA here is from genome assembly GCF_000276665.1 of Chinchilla lanigera. NCBI lineage: Eukaryota > Metazoa > Chordata > Mammalia > Rodentia > Chinchillidae > Chinchilla > Chinchilla lanigera. The sequence goes on along the minus strand of NW_004955555.1, from coordinate 1,758,381 downwards.
TATATTGCACATGAATACATATATGTTTAATCATTTTAGCAACCCTTTAAAGTAGGAACGCTTGCTCCTATTTTACAGAAAAAAAAAACAATTGGAACACAGACAGGTTAAGTAGCATGCCCAAAGTCACACAGCTGAGATATGAATGCAGGTCAGTTTACTCCAGAAATAGTGTTATTAATGAACTGCTGCTTCCCAGCAACTTGAAAACCAGTACTCATAAAATATCGGTATAGATAAAACCACAAACTGGGCTTCCTGGGGCATGCCTGTAATGCCAGCACTCTGGGAGGCTGAGGCAGGAAGATCACAAGTTTGAGCCCAACCTGGACAGCTTAAGGAGATCCTGTCTCAAAATTTTAAAAGGTGGGGGCTGGGGATTTAGCTCGGCGGCAAAGCACCTGCCTGGCATGCGCAAGGTCGTGAGTTCGGTTCCCGGTACTGGAGAAAAACCAAAACCAAAAAGAAAAAAAAAAAAAGAAATTTTAAAAGGTGGGGGTGCCAGGGATGTAGCTCAGTGTTAAGGCCCTGGGTTCAATCCCCAGTACTGCAGGGAAAAAGCTACAAGTTTAGGGATGGCGCTGGCAGCGGGAACGAGGCTGTCAGGCCTGGGTCTTGATTCTCTCTTTGCCCAGGTCCCCAGTCATCCTCCCCATCCGGGGGAGCCATCGCTGGCATCGTCATTGGAGTCCTGGTTGTCGTTGCTCTGGTGGCAGGACTGGGCTATCTCAGCTGGAAGGCTGGCTGGTAATGCTGTAGGGGGAAGGGGATGGGATGCGGCCAGCAGGGGGCCACCTGGCAAGAGGGCTGCTGACCATGGTGCTGAGCGGTGTCTGGCACGGGGGAAATTCACAGTATTTGGGAGCATTGTCCCAGAAGGTCTGGAACAAGGACAGAACCTGTGCGGATGGGCGAGAACTAGCCACGTGCTTACTGATAATTCACTTGAAGTAATAACTCAGCAAAGAATAAGAAGGCTTTGGGATTTCAGGCTCTCAAGGATACTAGCAGATGACCCCATGCCAACAGCCTCGCATCCTACCTTTGGGAAGGAGAGCTTTACAAAGTCTGTTTCGGGTAAGTGAGCCCATGGCTGATGCTCAGGGCAGTGATGAGGGCTGGGGAAGAGCTGCGGTGGACGCCCAGTCCTCTCCTCCCAGATTTGCCACCAAACTACTGTTTGATTGTGGGCAGGCCCGGTCACAGCTCCCTGAGCCCCAGGTCCCCTGTGTCCCCATGGGGAATACAGATGAGACTGGCATCAAGAATTCTGGTGGGGGCTGGGGATTTAGCTCAGTGACACAGTGCCTGCCTGGCAAGCTCAAGGTCTTGAGTTCGATTCCCGGTACCGGAGTAAAACCAAAAAAAAAAAAAAAGAATTCTGGTGGGTTTCACCTGTTTCAGAAGCTGTGAGAAAAGGACAGTGTGGTGGCGTTCTCTCAGCCTCAGAAAACGCTGTCACTGGATTGCTGTAGACAGAGCAAGTCCATTGCCAGAGCCCTTCCCTGTAAATCCAAGCCCAATCTTACAATTCACCTCGGCACAGTGCCTCAAATGCTGGTGGGTGGGGCCAACCAAAGGGGAATGGAGGCATTTTTGCCATCTCTGAGTCTCGGATTCTAAAAGGATGAACCTCATGGTACGGAGAGGCCCATAGAGATGGTCCAGCTCAGTTTAATCTTACAGATGGGAAACCAAGGCCAGGGGAGGGGGATAAAGGACTAACCCTGGGCCGGCTGCACAGGACCCCTGGGCAGAATTGGGGCTGAGACTTGGCTTTCTCTCCTCATCCATGTCATCAGACAGCCTGAGGTAATCTAGAACTTCATTCCCAAGACATTCTAAGGTTAAGCTCACTAGAGATATGATGGGGAGGGAGGAGGTTTTTTGCTACTTATTTCCTGAGGATAAGCAGTCCGTTCCTCTGTTTCTTTCTAACTCAGTCCCTGGGCTGGGGTTTGCTTTCTCTAGGCTGGCTGAGGCCTTTTAATGAGAGAATACCTGAGTTCCAGGAACATACCAGAGTCAGTGAGGTGGGTGAGCTCACTCTCCTCCCCAGAGGCACCTTCTCTGAGGACCTCAAGAGCTTCCCTGGCTCAGAAGTGGAGGGAGGGTGCTGACTCAGGGCTCTTTGCTCGTTCCTGTCAGCTCTGTGAGCTCTACCCCCAACCTCCTTCTCTCCATGTCTTCCCCTGGGATTCTTGGATTTCAACATGACACTGCTTCGCCTTGAGCCCCACTGGGAATCTGAAGGGCTGTACCTACTTTTGAGGCTAAGACTATTTCTGAGAATTTCTGTGGGTGGCTCCATCCCAGCCCCAGAACTTCTTTACAACTTTGTATTTCCCCAGACGTTCCAGTCAGCATCTCCAGAGGAGTTATATGAGGTATGTTGGCCCTGCTTCAGAGGAAATATGCCCGGGGATCGCATGTTTCACCAGACAAGGAGACCACCTTATCTGGACCTTTCACTGTGCATTGCAGGGTGAGGGGTGGGGAGAAAGTGGCCCAGGGCTTCACAGGAATCTGGCTCAGACGCCAGGCCTCTGGCTCCCATTTTGTTCCTTCCACCTCCAGGGCTTGGAATTGGCTTTCAGTGAGGTGGTGCTGGCCCAGCATGGCGGGAGGAGTCGAGAGTAAAATTATGAAGCCAGCAAGAGACAGGAATGAACTCTGGGCCAGCACTGGGCCTGGGTCCTAGTCTTACCCCCATTTCTGATTCTCTGAGAGAACCTGGGTGGACCCGGTCCTCTCTGTGGGTGTCAGGTAGCATCTTCTGGGCAGGCTACACTTGTGGGCCCACCTGTTTCCTCTGCTCATTTGCAGAGAGTACCACCTGCAGCAATCCCAGGAGACTTTGGTGTTCATCCCATGAATGCACTCCCCAGAGGCCCGGTGCCTCCACAGGGCCCCTCTCTACCAGAAGAAAGCGGGGAGCCAAACTACCAGGTACTTTTATGCCACCCTGAGTCTCAGGACATGTGGGAGGTTGCTACCGATCTGCACTTTGCCTCTGTGCCGAGGAGTCTGTAGGATGAAATTTCCCACGGAAAGTATTTTCAGTCCCATTCTACCCACATCCATCTTGTCGTTTTTCTAGCTAATGTCATTCATGGCTGTTTAGCGCCCTCAATTTCACTCCGTTCTGTTTCCACTGAATTTATTTCCACTCCACCCATTTCCCTTCTACCCACTTAACTTTTCTCCATTTGTCTTTCCCTACCACTTTGCTCCATCTGTTTATCTTTCACTGCATTTAATTTTATTCCATTCCACTCAGATCCTCCACACTTCTATTCCCATTCCGTTCTTCTCCACCTCTTCCGGTTTGTTCCACTCTTCCATTTCTTTGCATCCATCCGATTCCACTGTTTGATCACACTGCACTCCTCTTCATCCTTTTATTTCATTCCTTTCCAGTTGGAAAGACAGATGAACCATTCTTCAAAACATATGTATGGAATATTAGGGATTTTAATGCTAACATTTTATTCATTTTTATGTCTTTCTTTCCATTTCATTCTAT
>NW_004955555.1:1752079-1754606 GCF_000276665.1 Chinchilla lanigera | reverse complement strand
TCTCTCTTCAGTCTTCCTGTTTACTTTCATTCTGTTTGATTGGCTTCTGTTTCATTCTACTGCAGTCTCTCACTTCTCCTTCTGTACATGGTTTTCCCATGCCTTTCTTTTGCTTCCCATTCCTCTCTGTTCTTTCTTCCTCTTCCATTGTTCTGTTTCACTGTTTTCCACTCCTTTTCATTCTCTTCTCTCTGCATTACTGTGATCCACCTGCTCTGTTTATCACATTCTTTTAATTTCCATTCTCTCTTTTCATACTCTTCTCCACTCTCTATTTTCCTTGTCTCTATTACTTTCCATTTCTTATTTTCAAACCCCAGTCCTTCTCATTTCACTTTATTTCTCTTGGTTTCATTCCAGCTCCTTTCATTCATGACATTTCATTATTTTGGAGCCCATGACATCCTATGCACCCCTCTTCTCTTTTTTTCCACTTCCAAGCTCATGTAGCTATGGGCAGAATTAGGTCCCTGAAGGCTGTCGTATGAAGGCCTCGACTTCCTACTGACTGTCAGATGCAGGCTGTCCTTTGCCATGTGTCCACCTGCACAGGCAGTTCACATCATCATGTCTTGCTTTTTCAAAGCCAAGACGGAAGTCATGACCTTGTGTAACAGAGTCTCATACATGCAATCATGTAGATCCCATCTCTTTTGACATATTGTATTGGTTAGATGGATGTCAGATGTCCTGACCTTAAGGGAGGGGGTTCCATAGGGGAACAACCAGGAGGTGGGGATGATGGGGCCACCTTAGAATCTACCAGCAACAGCTACCAGTGTGACTGAAGTACAGTGCAAAAGGGAAACGATCTTTGGAATTTCCAAGGATGGGGATGGAGAGTGCAGGTTGTTTGAGCTACAGACTGCAGCCAACTAGACAGGAGGGTCCTCCCAGCCAGTACAGCTCACATTTCCTCTTTGTTTAACAGACACTCATAAATCCAGATGTTGACATTTACTACCAAATGAACTCTACAACCTAACAGAAGCAGAGATCCTTTCTCCAGAAGTTTAGAGAAGCCGTGCTAAATCACGTATTCAATGACATTTATTGAGTGCATATTATAATCCAGTCACTCCTTGTTGCCTTTGTAGATTGTGTGATGTTCTATTTCAGTGTGTTGGTCAGGATCGGGACTGTGGCTCTTACTAAATCTTACATTTTAGATTCTTACTTGTTCAAAAGCAATATTAGCTGGGCATAGTGGCGCACACCTGTAATCCCAGCACTTGGGAGGCTGAGACAGGAGGATCGCTGTGAGTTCAAGGCCAGCCTGAACTGCACAGCAAGACCCTGTCTAAAGAAAAAAATAATAAAAGCAGTAGAAACAGGTGAAAAGGACATCCCTTGAACTAGAAGTTGAGGGCCAATTTTTGACACTCAGCAGCTGAGGACACCATAATTGTACATGAGCACACACTGTTGATGGTCACACGAGCCAGAGAGAGTCCGAGTCTGAGTTACCCAGGGCTGAGCAGGGCCACGTGCACAAGCTCACAAGTGTTTCTGCTTAATTGAGTCTCTGCAGTCAGTGGCTTCCTGTACCTCAGTGGGGGCTGTCCAAAAGACCCTGTAGGATTCAGACTGGGCCAGAATTGGGGGATCCTAAGATAAACATCATCACCTTGTGAAAGATCAAAAAAGCCAAACAAAAGCCAGTTGTAAATTAAACATTACTAACACTTTATTGTTTGAATGTCTGGAATAAAGAATTAAACAAAACAACTGAAAAGGAGAAGGGAAGATGAGCTAACAAAGCATCCTACTGTGACTTTTGTTGTATATGTGCTTGTGGATCAGTCTGTAAGATACGACAGCTTTCCAACACAGCCAGCAACATGGCATTGCTGTATGTCTTTTCCCTCCACCAGCAACATTTTCAGAGTTTCTTACTACGTTATGTGTTTGGCTTGCTAAATTTATTTGTAGGGTCTTTTTCCTATCATGAATAAATGTAAACTTTTTTTCTATTCTGTTTGCAAATTTGGTGTTACTTTTATAGAAAAAAAGATGTTAGTGGGTAACCACGGGGTGATATAATGTGAAAGTTAAAAGTAGGGACTCAGGGGTCAGACTTCTTTGGGCGCAGATCCAGCTCTACCCTAACAATACAATCTAGGGTAAGTTGTTTAACATCTTTGGACTTCAGTTTCTTTCTTTTTCTCCCCTCCCTCCATCTATCCCTCCTTCCTTCCTTCCTTCCTTCCTTCCTTCCTTGCTTCCTTCCTTCCCTCACTCTTTTCCTCCTTCCTTCCTGTTTTTTGAGACAGGGTCTCACTATGCAGATGAGGCCTTTGTGAGAAATGTGTTCACTTGTCCAGACCCAAGGAGTAGACTCTGAGAAGCAAATGTTTCCGTTTAGAGATTTTAGACAACATTGTGGTTACTTAGCCTCAGCTATCTTATCATGACAGCGGACCATTCTATGCTTTTTAAAAATCTTCCCATGCATGCTTACACTGCTCAACACAGGCTTTCCTATTAGTTTCTCTCCCCCTCAAGGTCTCATCTGCTTAGGGATCTT
>NW_004955555.1:1725203-1749789 GCF_000276665.1 Chinchilla lanigera | reverse complement strand
GCCCGTGGAGTAAAGGATTCTTGTTTTGCTAAGTATGAAAACATCATATTTTTGAAAGGCTCTGTAAGAACGCCTCAAATGTAAAATGGGGACACCACGTTTATCAAGAGAACCAATAGGCAGCGGGAGCTCAGGAGAGGAAACCGTTGTTTCCACTCGGATTCTATTTTACGGGCGCCTCGCAGGCGTCCGGAGCCAGCCTTCTGCATATCGGGCACCTCACTTCTCTACATCTGCTTCCCTGTCCCTCAAAAAACTCCGAAGCGCACAGCTTGAGCGACATCCCTCAGCAGTGCAGCGCAGCGCACAGCGGTCAGCTGCGCCCAGGAGTGCAACGCCTACCACACGGCCGTCCGTGCCGCTGAGGCTTCTGGGAGTTGTAGTTCTGGCTCCACCAGACCAACGCACTTCCGGGTTCGTCCAGAAGCGGAGCCATTGTCCCGCGCGCGGACGTTGGCAGTCGTTCCGCAACCTTTCGAAGTTAACGATCTTGCGGATGCTTACTAGGGGCGAGGACCAGTCTAGTTTAACCCCAGGCTGAAGTGCTGCAGGGGCTGCTTACCCTGACTACGTTCTTCCCCAGAGGCGTGCCGTGATCCCAAGCAGGCACAGCACAGGCCTGCGCTGCCGGCGCTTGGACGCCCAGGTTGGTGCGGGTCGGCGCAGCACTGGGTGTGCCGTGTGCGCATGCGCAGGATGTAAGCCCGCACCTGGAAGCTGGGGTGTACGGGTGGGAGTTCTGGCGCCTTATCGCTAGATGCGTTCAGCCTTGCGTCTGGCGGCTGATGGAGATACTGAGGCAACTGCTGCAGTGCTTAGCACGCGTGCGCGGATGCTTGGGCAAGTGGTTCACTGGTCTGGCGTCTGAGGATGCTCGTGTTGCTGGAAGCTAGAGCAGGTACGCGGATATGGAGAACCTGGGATGCGCCCTTCTCCAATACTTTATCTGTTCAGTGGAGGGCCCGAGGGTGTCCAGGCTTGTGAAGTGCTCAATTGTAGATTTCTGTTTCTGGAAGGAGGGGCTGCGCCTCTCTCACGATACTCTTAAACAGTGATTTGGGTTGGAAATACGGGGTGAGATTCTGAGCATTTGACTTGGGGACTCTGTAGGACACTGCTTTTCTCTCAGGCCTGGGGACGCTCTACTTGTGGAGAGACCAGGTTGGAATAGCATGATCTCACCCCAGGAGAAGCAGTGTTACTCAGGCAAACTCTCCGTGGGATTCTCCCATAGACAGCAAAGTTCCAGGTTCTAGGCAGCGTGTTCCCTGCACATGCTCTGAATAGGACTCAGGAACGCGGACTGAATCCTGGGGTCCATGCAAGAGAGTGCAGAATTCTACACCATTCAGGTTTGGTAGAGAAGCTGGCTTGGAGGTAAGGAATCAGCCCAGGAAGGACTGAGTTTGAGCAGTTGTGTCAGATTGACAGCTCTGTAGAGGAGGAAGCAGGATGCTAATAGCATTATTATGGGTAGGTGTTCTGGGACCTTCTCATAGGCTACTCAGCTTGCAGGCATGAGAATGCCCAGATTGATAAGAGGGACAGAGTCTGGGCTGCAGATTTGGATGTGAAAGAGGCTGACTCTGCAGGACACCCAGGCTGTCATGTTGGGCAGAAGGAGCGGGAAGGGCCTAGTTTTCATGGGTGCAGCACCAGCATGGGTTTGAGAACCCCCACGGTGGCGAGTGCCCAGTCATGGGACAGATTCTGGAGCTCTATGCTCAGGATACTGGTGTTTTGGTGTTCTGGTGTTACTGCAGTGGAGCAGGTAACCCCAGGATCTGCATGGAGGCTTGTGGGTACCTGAAGTATTCCAGTTAGTTTGTGGCACAGGGTAAGTGTGCAGATTCTCATCTCAGGAGTGGGGGCTGCACACAATCCCCTGGTGAAGCATTCAGGCCCTGGATGCAGATTCTGGGTGTGAACCTGCTCTGTGTGTGGGTGGGTGTGCCATGGAAGGAGGGGGCCAGGCACTGTAAAGTGGCTGCTGGAGTGGAGGTGTGGGAGCCCCGGTGTGGATCTGCAGGCTCTGGTCTTGGGATGCATGGGGCCGCTCAGCTGTAGTCTGCACACGTGCTGTGGGACTGTATGGGCAGTCTTGGGCACTGGGGATGCCTGGGTGGGTGGAGGGAGCTGCTGTGGGTTTAGGGCTGCAGAGAGGCATGGCAGTTCCAGGCACCCTCTGTGCACAGTAATAGGTGTTTGGGTGGGAAGCAGGAGGCTGGAGATGGATTTTGAGAGTGTGCTTGCGTCTTTGTGCAGGTATTGCCCTGATCACGGCCTGGCAGTGCCCAGGTTAGTGGAGAGACAGGATCTCTGAACCACAGCTGCCCAGGAAGGCCTTAGGGCAGGAGTCAGGTGCAGCTCAAGTTGAGACCTGAGGAAGCCAGGAGGGAAGGGGCTGGGTGCAGGTGTGAGGCACAGCTGCCTTGGGAACACACACAGTGCACTGCCTGATTGAGGATCTGGAGGGGCAGAATAGTGGGTAAGACGGAGAGATGGTGTGCAGGGAGGGGATGGGGCAGATTTACTCTAGTCTCAGATAAAAAGACATCTAATTAGTACAAAAGCAGCTGAGCTACTGAGGTACACATTCTTTGCAGGGAGGGGCAGCCCTCAGCTGGTGTGCTGGTGTTTGCCACAGTCCCCAGTCCTATGCCGACCCTGCCGCACTCAGGGAGATGGAGGAAACAGGTCAGAGCTACACGTTCAGGGCCCAGGAGGGTGTTGGGATGGGAATCTCAGCCAGTGATTGCTGCGTCTGGCACAACTCTTGAAACTCCAGAGGGAGGACGGTGGGGGATGAAGAAAACAAAAGTCAAGATGTGGAAAGCTGAGGTGAGGTGCATCCCTCCCTCCTGATGGGAGAAGGGAACTTCCTAGCACCTGTAGTGTGTTTATTTATACAATCAGCATCTAATAAGTTCATGGAGAGTTTAAGGGGAGGGTAGAATCTGGGACAGAAAGAAAATCTGATCTATTAGCAGAACAGCCAGTCTTGGTGGCTTCACAGGGACAAGAGAAGACTGTCTATATTATCTCAAGTGAAGGTCAAGTCACTACGTGCATCAGCTCCCTGAGTTGTGCAGACTTCTCACAGCGCCCTGCCAGACTCCTGAGAGGCAGTGGCGTTGCCCTAGATACCGGAGGTACAAACAGCTTCACTCCCAACAAGTGATGTTCTGGTAAGATGGTGGAGGGACCTGGGCCTGGCTGCACCTGAGTTCTGAGAAGGAAATAGAGGCTACCTGCCCTGGGTTGCTGGAGGACAGGCCAGGCTGTTGGAAGGGCAGGATCAGTGCTCATTGCTGAGTCAGTTCCTGGAAGGGGTGGGGCTGGCGAGCTTCACGCAGTTGGTCAAGGGGTATGATTCTGGGCAATCAGTGTCAGAGCTGTGCTGCTGGCCCTGGGAAGATGTGCTGGCTTGGAGTTGCAGGTTACGAATGGGGCAGGAGGGTACATACCACGGGATCCTCCATGTGCTGGGTGTTTGTGTGGGATTCCAGGACCTAGTAGGCCAGGGGAGGAATTAGTGCTGCAGATTTTGGTGGGAGGCAGAAGGCCATGTTTGGGCATGAGGTGGCTTGTGGGTGGATGGTTGTGAAGGAGCAGGATTGGAGCCGCAAGATCTTGGGCTAGGAGAAGAACTGGGGGACTCTTGGTGCATGCGTTACGTCTATTGGCAAGAAACCTCTAGAAGTGCCCTTGCCTTGGGAATGCATCCTGGGATCCGAGGCTGATTCAGAATCAGGTTGGTGCAAGGGTGGGTGCACCTTCAGAGAATGATCCTGTTCTCAGGGTATCTCCTCTCCCTGCAGCTCAGCACCTGCCAAGCCTGGAGGGAAACATGGAGGGACAGGATGAGAAGCCCCTGGGGCCCTTGAAAACCTATGAGCAGGTGAGTGGGGCCTCTCCTCTGAGAGCCCTAGGGCCTTCTCCCACCAGGCCCACAGCTCACCCTCTGAAGTCTCTGCAGCATTTTAGGGTCTTTGGTCTCTCATGGGTGCAGACTTTTAATTATGTCCACATTGCATTTTCTGAGTCTCTCTGCTGCAATTCTTCACCTTTTTAGTAGAGACAATTTTTTCTGGGAGAAACTTGGACTCTTGAGTTAAAAGCTCTTGGAGTACTGATTTGTCTTTGCCAGGAATTTACAGCTTTATTGGAGAATGTACAGTTGGACATATCCTAAATGTGTAATGAATTGTGGATAGTTCAGTGAATTATGAGGTGGTACACGCTGTGGCTTCTGCATCAAAACTGATACAGTATGCTAGTGTGTGCTTACTGGCCGAAAAAGATAATGATTTATATTAAGTAGATAGCATTTAGAAATCATTGCCTTTTGAAAAAGAAATGTTATTCATATAGAAAATATATTAGAGACCATAAATATACTAGTTGACGAAGGTTACCTGTCAGTTTTGTTATTAAGGATTTTTTAAATTACTTACCCTTAGTTTTGTACTTTTGTACAGCACATTTTAGGATTTAAAATGAATCATTGACAGCATTTTCTTACAGCACATATTCTTTGAGAACATTTAGTTTCTTGAAAGTAATAAGCTTGAACTCCCCTTCCTGAACAGTCTAGTCTTTTTTTTTTTTTTTTTTTTTTGGTTTTGGTTTTTCTCCGGTACCGGGAACCGAACTCACGACCTTGCGCTTGCCAGGCAGGCGCTTTGCCGCTGAGCTAAATCCCCAGCCCCTGAACAGTCTAGTCTTGACAGCCTTAGATGGGCTGAGCTAAGTAGCCAGCTGCAGTTGTAGAGGATGTCTGTGTGTGGGCTGTCAGTGACCAAGCAGGGTAGGGACAATAGCCACAGTGACATCCTGGTGCAGGATCAGAACCCAAGTGGAGTAAGGGAGTTGTCCATACAGGGGGTGGCCCATAATGGGTGTTAGAGCCCGCTGAGGATAAGAACGGAGTCTGGACAAGGCGGTGGCCAGGTGTGAGGAGACAGAACCCACGAGGGGTGTGGCAGTGTATGCCTGTGAGGAGGGGGATGTGAGGTGGGGTGACCACCATCAGGTGAACGCAGCATCCACAGAGGGGATGTTCCCTAGGGGCAGTGGAGCCCTAATGTGGTGAGCATGTATCCTTGCTGGAGTGGTCCAGTGGGGGTGTCAGAGCCAGAGCCAGGCAAGACATGGAGGGCAGCAATACGGTGGCACAGTCCAAGCTCAGATGGCACAAGGAGTGAGTCCATGAGGGGGGATGCCCTGGCCTGGGGAGCTTGAGCCCAAGCAGGGTGACAAATGTCCCTCAACAGAGAGTGGCCCCCTGTAGGTGGCAGAGCCCACATGGGTAGGAAAGGTCTGTGTGGGAGAGGGTGTGGCGGTGAAGCCGGGGACTGTACAGGGTCCCGAACAAAGCCACTCAGACACGGAGTGGGAGAAAGGATGTCTTTATTGCCGGCATCCCTCAGGTGACTAGTGTCCACCCCAGAGCTCGAATAGGGTCTTGCTTTTACTTTTGTACCATTCTTCTTTTACGGGGCAACCTTGTACTGACAAGCTGTTGTTAAGCGTGGTTACAGACACAGAAGTGAAACAGTGGTTGCAGCAGGGTACAGTGCAAAAGGGAGCACAGAGAGTTCTGGCAGAACTTTTCAAGTTTGTTATGCTCTGCTGACATTATATTATAGCTGTACCTGTACACAGCTGAGCTCATAACCATCAGTTTTTTTTTTTTTTTTTCAGGGAACTTAGCTGTACAGTTAACCCATAGTTGCCCAATTTTACCTCAGGAGGTGGTTTCCTCTCTCAGCAGGCGGAATGGAGATTAAGTACTTACAGCAAGGGCAGCAGGAGTGCTTGTTGGAGCAGGGGAGTACAGATGGACAAAGAGTGCACTAGGATCCACTTGATGGTGACCAGTGTGAACTGAGGGTACTAATGTGGGCTCATGGTTTTCAGGATGCATAGATGTAGAAGTATGGAGAGCAGTGTGCTTGTGTGTGTGCACACATGTATTCCCTGTGTGCCCTCGCTGGGGCTTGAGAGTGGGGACATTCCAATCCCACCAGGTGTACCAGTTGTCCAGATTTTGAGTTTTAAATATACCACAGGTTTTATGGGTTCACTGTTAATGGCTACTTAGTGTTCAGTCTTTTTGCTGTTACAGACAGCACTGTTGCAGATGTTCTGCACATGATTCCTTGAACACATGTGAGATTAATCACAGATATAAATTTGTATTAGTCACTCTTCTGTCACTGGGACAAAATACCCGATGGGTGAAACTATAGAAGTTTATTTTGGGTCACTGTTTCAGTGGGTTCAGTCCATGGCCAGCACGGTCCAAGGGCAGCAGAGAGCTGCTTGCATTATGGCAGCCAGGAGGCAAAGAGAGAGAGGAGGTAGGGACAGAATGCACGCTTTCCGGTTATGATCCACCCTTGTGCCACCTTTTCCTACAAGGGCCCAGCTCTGAAGATTGTGGAGGACAGTTTAGATTTAAACCATAATGTTGTCATCAATACTGTTGGCAAAATGTGATTTGATATGACAGTCGGTACTGTATTTTAAACTAGTGACTTTTGGGTATTTTCTGAGAGTCTGAATGACCTTTTGCTCTTCTCTGTCAGATGTTGAATCAGGAATCTCTTCATTATATTACTTCTCTCAGATTTATTGAGTGAATCCTTATGTAAAGGGCTAGGAGAAAGACAAGGTAGACAGCCTTGTTCACATGTCATTGTTCTTATAGCCAGAGATGTGCTGCTGCTTTTTTCCAAGGCCACACAGGAAAAGCAAAAATCTAGTACTAGTTATCGACTGTTGTATACCCAGAAGGTAACAGCTTAAAACAACCCATGTGTATTTATATTTATGTGTGTGTGTGTGTGTGTGTGTGTGTGTGTGTGTGTGTATTGGGGATTGAACCCAGGTCCTTTGCACTGAGCTATGTCCCCAGCCCTTTTTTACTTTTTTTATTTTGAGACAGGGTCTTGCTAAATTACTAACTTGCATCATGTTGCTTCAGCCTCCTAGAGTGCTGGGATTATAGGCATGAGTCACTATTATAGACAGCTAAATTAGATAGAAATTAATATATACCCAGAGAGGGATTTGGCTCTTAAGAGAGTCAGCACAAAATAAAGACATTAAAATTGTGATTGGAGGGCTGGGGATTTAGCTCAGCGGCACAGCGCCTGCCTAGCAAGTGCAAGGTCATGAGTTCAATTCCTGGTACTGGAAAAAAAAAAAAATTGTGGTTGAAGGCATGTCTGAAGGCCAGACCTAAAAAAAAAAAAAAAGATGCAGTGGCCAGGCCTACATGCTTCCCTAAGGGATAAACAAGAATTTGAGATTATATTATAATCAGAACCACCTGTTCCAATAAGTCCAGATAGGCATCAGTTGCCCAAGTGGGTGACCACAGTACCCAGACCCATCCCTCCTGAGAAAAGGCCCTTCTCTTTGTTCTTTCCAGGTATCTTTGCTATATGAGTCATTTTCATATTGGGTCAATACTATGTTGGTGGTAAATTGACCCTGTTGTACCCACATTGACTTTGCTGTATAAATTAACCCTGGACAAAGAGACTTCATGGCCACCCCATTTGGGATCCCTCCTGGAAATCCAGGAGCTACTCTTTTTTCCTTATTTTCAGTAAAATTCTCCTAATGTTTCCTTTGGTTCACAGCTTCATTCCTCATTGTTGTGGGACCATGAATTCAGAACATCTGACATCTCGCAGGTTGGGAGTTATGCTTCTCCTGTATCAACTGCACCTGGCACCCACATGTATTTTGTCACATAATGTCTGAAGGCCAGAAATCCAGGAGTAGCTTAAAAAAAAAAAAAGAATCATTTTGGAATTTTGTTTTTGCTTAATACCTGCTGAGTTAGAATCATTAAGTCTTTCAATTTTTGACATTTAAAAAACTGATCTTAGCCATTCTAAAAGCAGAAACCAATTATCTAAAAGAGTATGTAATAATTTTGAAATGCAGGCTAGTATTTATACATTTCTCTCTCTAAATAGCTCTGTCTCTTTCTCTCTTTTTGAAGTAGTAGGGATTGAACCCAGGACTTTCTCACTGAGCTGCATCCCAAGCCTTTTAACATTTCTTTTTTTATCCTGAGACAGGATCTTGTTGCTAGGTTGCCCAGGCTGGGGTCAAACTTGCTTCACCCTCCCAGAGTGCTGGGATTACAGGTGTGCCTGGCTCCAGATAAGTTTTTCTTGCTTGAGTAGCTTTTCTTATTTCCCAGGTTGGTTTTTTTTTATTTTGTTTTTTGCTTTTTGTTTGTTTTTGTGGTACTGGGGATTGAACATTGGTGTTCTACCACTGTCTTAGTTACTTTTCTGTCATTGCTGAGATGACACCCAGAATTAAGGAAGGAAAGGTTTATTTAGCTCATGGTTTGTGGAGGTTTCAGTCCATACTCAGCTGGCTCCAAGGCAGAATGGCACATTGCAGAGGGCAACAGTTCATGGCGGTGGAAGATAGCAAAAGCAACAAGAGGTAAAAGGGAGGAGCAGCAGAGGGTGAGCTTCTTTTCCTCCCTTATACTGTATGCAGGCTACCTACCCTAGGGTGGGTGCAGTATTCACACCCATAACCCCAGCATTGGACCATGAATCAATCATAAACTCTACAAGCCTAGACTATATAAAGCTTTGGGGAGACATTAGACACAAACTGTAACAAGCACTGAGTTACAGTCACATCCCAAACCCTTTTTATATATTTATTTTTTTGAGACAAGGTCTCATTAAGTGGCCCAGGCTAATCTCCAACTTTTGATTTTCCTGCCTCAATTGTCTCCTGAGTAGCTGGGATTATAGGCATGCACCACCATAACCAGCTATATTTATTATTTTTATTATTACTGTTATTGCTCTTCTTCTTATTGGATGAGTTCATTTCTAGCCATGAAATTGTTAGAGTTCAACCTTGATCACTTCTGAAGCAAGAAAAAATATATTTGCCATTGTTGCATATTTGGAATGTGATTGTGTTGGGGGCTGTTTCTATGATGAGTTTAGGCTGAGTGCATTAGCAGTTTTAGGGTCAGAGTTTGTGACTCTCTTGAGTCATCTGTAATTTTGTGTTATTTTGACATTGCATTTGCGCTTGTGCTTTAGTGTTTCTTTTGTGATGCCTACATACTAACTTTAACCATTTCAACCCTCTGAGGTTGTGCTTGTTGCAAACACAGACAGCCTAGTGCCTCTCTTATTGGGTTTTCCTAATTCTGCAGCTTCTCCAGCTCTTTGACCACTTGGTTTACTGTAGCCCCATCTAGTGAATATGCAGAAGTGTCTTTAGAGATGGAGAAATCCTTTCCAATCTTTACACAAACCAAAAGTAAATAAGAAACTGAGAATCTGCTTGTATATTTTCTGGTCATTTTATTTATTCTTGGTTGAATTGTTTGCATATTTTCCTTTGTCCATTTTTCTTTTAAGGTTACCATTTTCTTAATGATTTTAAGAAGTCTTACTAGCACATATCTTTATTGAAAGGACTTTTATTGGTGATGCTTTCTGTTAAATATTTTTTTGTTTTGTTTTGTTTTTTTTTTTTGGTTTTTCTCCAGTACTGGGAACCGAACTCACGACCTTGCACTTTCCAGGCAGGTGCTTTGCCACTGAGCTAAATCCCCAGCCCCTCTGTTAAATATTTTTGAAGTTAGTTTCTTGATCTTTCCTTTATGAGTCTGGCTTTTGTTGTGCTATAGTCGTTTTTATTTGCTTCCAATTTTATGATGCAGGAATTTAGGCAGGACCCGGTGGACTGTTCTTTTGCTGCATGTAGTACCTGGAGTCACTTCAGCTGGATTGAGCTGGCAATGGGGCTGGCCTAGAAGATCCAAAAGGACTTCCTGCCCATGTCTGGGGCCTCAGTCTCCCATAAAATGCCCCCTGTCTTTCTCCATATGGTCAACTTGAACATAAGCAATGGCAGGGGCCCCAAAATTGGCAGATAGAATGTGTCAGAACAGCTGGAATGTCAAATTTAGCTGACTCACAGTAGGAGTTTTGAGCTATGATTTATCTGCCTAATTTTTTCCCTTCTTTCGTCTGTTCCACCTTCTCAGGACTCTTTTCTTCCTCAAGAGATTATCATCAAGGTGGAGGGAGAAGATGCTGGGCCACTGGCCACCCCATCCCAGGTGAGTCAAGCAGGGCTTCTTTCTTTACTTTGAAAACTATGCATGATTGGTCAGTGGTAGAAACCAGGAAAGCTTGGAAGTGAGTGGAAAGTAGAAAGTGAAGAAATGGAGATGAGACTGGGCAGATTTCCAAGAGACTTGATTATTGTTTGAAAGATCATTAGAGAAAGAACTTCAAAGATGTTTGAGATTAAAGAGTGGTTTTTATTTTCTTAAAGCATTGAAAAGATTTGACTCTACTTAAGTGATAACAGGAAGGAATTAGTGGAGAAAAAGAAGTTAATTAGTAGAGCAAATAAAGGAAATAAACAATATCAAGTCTTTAGTACCAGAACAAGTTGAGTAAATCTGTGAATAAATTGACTAAATGGGGAAGATTCCTATTGGAAGAATAAAAGTGAGAGAGTTGTGAAGTTGAAGTTGGTTTTAGTCTATGAACGCTCAGATGAGGGTGAGGATGGGAATTGGAGTGGAGATATGTTTGACAAGAGTGGAGAAGGCATAAAATTTGTCCTCATAGGAATAATAAAGTTGCTGGGTGAGCAGGAAGGATCATTAAAAGACTGATACTTAATTTATAGTATTCTGTTTAGCTACACTTGTGGCTTTTTTTCTCAGTGGTATCTATCCACCTTGACCAGAATCTTTTGGATGCTGTCAGTCTCTCAAGGTCATCAGATTTTCCTACTTTCATATGTCAAACATTTTCCTTCTTCATAACCATTAAAACGAAATAATGCCCACCTGAGCATGAATATGTGTTCTGTTTTAGGAAGGAATAAACTTTAAAATTGTGACTGTGGACTTCACTCATGAAGATCAGGGGACTTGGAACCCTGCTCCAAGGACCCCAGACAGAGGTGTGACCCTGGAGAACCACATGGACCTAGTCTCTTGGGGTAAATGTGTCATCCACATAATGAAGTTATATCTATTGAAATGTTTTCAACTCCCCATTAAAAGCTATGGAGTTTGGCAGCTAAATTGATTTTGACCTCACATACTTTATGAAGATTAATTTTGAATTCTTGGGTAGAATAGGTAAAATTTCTTTGTCTTGAGCTTATTGAGTCTTCATGGCTTCTAAAGGCCAAAAGCTAGACCAAATTCTGCAGTAATTTCTTTTATCCCTAGCCCAAACACCCAAAGTGCAGTATCTTTCTTCATCAACTTTTCAAACTAAACTCAGTCTCATAGTTGGAGAAAGGAGGAAGAGTATAAAAAGAACTTCCCAATGTTCATTTCCAGTTGGGAACAAGACACACAGGGGTCATTCTAGGTACAAAAGTTTTGTTTGAATATCCCTGTAGGAGAATGCCACATTTTCCCCACCTCTGTGTCACTTTTCCAGTTGTATACTTCATGGAACTTTCTCATAGCTACTTAGGCTTGTTCTTCTGAGCAAACCTCCATTCACTCTCAGTTGAAATCACAGGAACTCATGAGACCATATTAGCCTATGGGGTATTCAGGGAACTGTGATCATTGTCCCCCTTTTCTTGCTTGGGTTTGTAAATGTAGTTTGTTCACATCTTGCTTATATATACTATTATAGCAAGTTTCATGCCTCTAAATTCTTAGAACTGTAGCCACAGATTTATTTTAGTGAACATGTGTCTAGCACCAATAAGGGTGGAAAGGTCCTTCTCTTTCTTTGTTAAATATTGCAAGATTGTGTTAGGATTCTGTAAATGTTGTATTCATGAATTTATTTCAGAATATGAAGCTACTTGGCATTCAAAATCTTGCTTATTCAAACAAAAATAAGATTAGAAAAATAGTTTTAGTTGAACGCTCTGTTATACTGTTGGTCTGTGGTAATTTTGTACTTACTGCTAATCTCATCCATTTGCTTTCTCAACCCAGGTTGTATAGATCCATAGCTGAAAGCAATTCCACATACTTTGCAATCTTTCTTGTGAAGTTTATTCCAATATTCTAGGTCTTAACGTGTTTTGTACATGATGTCTTATTTTGTTTTTTTTTTTAGATCTGGCAACTGCATTTGGAAGAAGAGAATCAACCTTAAAGCAGAGCAGTTGTGGTGAAGAATTCTCCCATGAAGTGAAAATAGAAAAGTTGACAAGAGATGATCCTTGGCTGTCTTCATGTGAAGAAGTCCATGGCTGTAAAGACCAGTTAGAGAAGCAACAGGGGAAGCAAGAGAGACTTTTGCAGAAAGTGGCATTCACTCAGAGGAAAGCAGTTATTCATGAAAGACTCTGCAAAAGTGATGAACTTGAGAAGAGTGCTGTTAATTCCAGTCTTCTTTCACTTCCCATGATACCCATTAAAAACCGATTCCATAAGCATATGTCACATGTTAAAAAGTGGCATGCTGATTCTGTTATAAACAGTCTTCAGAAGATTAGTGACAATGACAAACTATGTGAAAATAATGAATGTGAAAAACTCCCTCAGAGCATACATCTGTTTCAGGTTACAAGAACTCCAAAAAGAGATAAATCTTATGAATTTAGTGACAATATTAAGCCTTTTAGTGATGCTATACCCATAAATAAAAATGAGAAAATTTGTTCAGGAGGTAAAACCTTTGATTTTAAGGAATGTGGACAAGTTTTGAACCATGGCATATCCCTCAATGAACAACAGAGAATCCCTCTTGAGGAGAGTCAATATAAATGTAGTAAAATATCTCAGAATTCATCCATTGCTCACAACATGAGAAATCAATCTGAGGAGAAACCTTTTGAATGTAATCAGTGTGGGAAATCCTTTAGCTGGAGCTCACATCTTGTTGCACATCAGAGAACACATACAGGGGAAAAACCTTATGAATGTAATGAATGTGGAAAATCTTTCAGTCGGAGCTCACACCTTGTTTCCCATCAGAGAACTCATACGGGAGAGAAACCGTACAGATGTAATCAGTGTGGGAAATCCTTTAGCCAGAGCTATGTCCTTGTTGTGCACCAGAGAACTCACACTGGAGAGAAGCCTTATGAATGCAGCCAATGTGGAAAGTCATTTAGGCAGAGCTACAAGCTTATTGCACATCAAAGAACTCACACTGGAGAGAAGCCCTATGAGTGTAATCAATGTGGGAAATCATTTATTCAGAGTTACAAACTTATTGCACATCAAAGAATTCATACTGGAGAAAAACCTTATGAATGCAATCAGTGTGGGAAATCTTTTAGTCAAAGTTATAAACTTGTTGCTCATCAGAGAACGCACACTGGGGAAAAGCCCTTTGAATGTAATCAATGTGGAAAATCTTTCAGCTGGAGCTCTCAGCTGGTGGCACATCAAAGAACTCACACTGGAGAGAAACCTTATGAGTGTAATGAATGTGGAAAATCTTTCAACCGCAGTTCTCACCTTGTTATGCATCAAAGAACTCATACTGGAGAAAAACCATACGAATGTAATCAGTGTGGGAAATCCTTTAGCCAGAGTTATGTTCTTGTTGTACATCAGAGAACTCATACTGGGGAAAAGCCCTATGAATGCAGTCAATGTGGGAAATCCTTTAGGCAGAGTTCATGCCTTACTCAACACCAGAGAACTCATACTGGAGAGAAACCATATGAATGTAATCAGTGTGGAAAGACATTCAGCTTGAGTGCTCGACTTATAGTACATCAAAGAACTCACACTGGAGAGAAGCCCTTTACATGTAATCAGTGTGGGAAAGCTTTCATTAACAGCTCTAAGCTTCTCAGGCATCAGGCAACTCATAATGAAGAGAAACCATACGAATATAGCTAGTTTATTAATCTTCAACCCAGAATTGATTTCTGTTAATTTTAGTCTTTTTAGAAATTTATTTTAATGGAGTGTGTGTAGTGTCAAGTTTAGATAATATATGTTGACAGACTTTTGGTAACTTGTTAACTATGTATCTAGAAATTTGTAAGAAATGGGGCAAATCTATAAACTGCACATTTTTAATTTAGTTATATGTGCAAAATCTAATTTGGCCTTACAAGCATCCTGAAAAAGTAGTAAATACTTTTGATTTTCCTTGCAGAAAGCACTCAGTCCTGAGTTGGAGAGAAAACCAGTGAGATGTGGACCTCTTCCCCAAAACAGCACACAAAAGGCTAACACTGATGGGCTTGTGGAAAAGATATAAAAATTATTGTAGTGTTGAGAATGTAGGCCAAAAAACAGTGTTACTATGTATCATTCTACTACATGATTTCTTCAGTTACGTAGTTTACAGTTTACTTTTTAAAATAGCACTTTCTGTTATAAAGTGATGACTATGAGAGAAAAAAAGGAAAATGGCTGATACAAAATAAAAAATGCAGGAGAAAATACAGAAATATTTTCTAGAACTACTGTATTTGTGTATGGATCAAATTTGAAAGAGATTATGGATGTATCTGATATTTTGATTTATGTCAAGTGTTTTTGTTTTAGACATTTGTTGTTTTTCTATAATAAATGATATAATGAGTAAAAATTGGTTAAATAAAATAACCCATAATTTTTCTACCTTGTTTAACTAGAGCAACCAGATAGCAAAAGTCACCTAGGGTTCTTTTTTTTTTTTTTTTTTAAGACAGTGTCACACTATGTAGCTCAGGTTGGCCTTGAACTCACTATGTATCCCAGGCTGGCCTTGAATTCAAGTGCTGAGTTTACAGGGATGCACCACGACACCCAGCTTCACCCAGGGATTTCCATTTGGCTTAGCTGATCATGCCTTAGGGCTTAGATTCTTAGGGATATTACCTACAGAAAATAAAATAGTTCCTTGGAAATGGATAACTAAAATTTAGACTAGAAAGGGTTCTAATGAGTGAATGAGAATGCATGGATAGTATAGATGATATAAGAGCTTACTTTAATATATTTAAAGTACAAAGAAGCACTATTTTCAAGAAAGTTTTTCTCCCCTCATGTGCCATTGTTATTCTGAGATATGTTCTCTACTATGAGTCCTTGGTGAGGGTGTGCTGCTCTGGCTAAGTATTCTTCACCTCAAGCTTGCAAGAATGTGTTGAGTGTGGTAAGCTTTTTAGCTGCCAATTGATTTTTAAGATTTGATTCACATGTCTTGTGTTTTTTTGCTCAGTCCTGAATTCTCACCTTGTGAATTATGCTAGAAAGGTAATAAAAAAATGTCAAGAGCTGAACTGAGAGAACAGAGAATAGAGGTATATCTCCTGAAGAAAAGAAGGAAAACCCAAAATAACTTCCGATAGATTTTTGGTAAAATTCCATTCCCTCAAGATTACTTAGAAAAGCTCTCTCTTTGAGAATTAAACCCCATACTTTAGCACAGTTGGCAGTGACAGGTCTGGAAGAACAGTTGTTGATGCCTGGAAAACTGTCTCCCATCCCAGCATCATCTCCCCCCGGCCCATCAGTGCATAAATAGAGAAGTGGCAAGAGTTCCCCATACACTAGCTTTTGGAGAGGGCTTGAAATTGTGGAAAATGCCAGCTTAACAATGGGATCTACATAGACTTCCCTAATGTTATAGGTAAAATTAATATTGGTGCTTGATATAAGTGGATGACTTTCACTGGGCACTTTGAATCTTTCTTTGAAGGCAAGGAATGAAGATTTTTTTTTTTTTCATTTTTTGTTTTTTTCCCAGGTACTGGGAATTGAACTCATGACGTCACACTTGCCAGGGAGGCGCTGTGCTGCTGAGCTAAATCCCCAGCTCCTAAGGAATGAAAATTATGCAAGTAAATATAAAGTCAAGTGGCCTAAAAAAATAGGGCTCTGAAGCTTTTACTATTTGGAAATGACTTTTATTCCTATGGAATTTTTTAAAATAAATGTTCAAAATACTTCATTGAGAATATGAAATTTGCAAAATTGCAAAAAAAATTTGGAAATGTCCGTTGTGTGATGGTGTGTGTGCGTGCGCGTGTATGTGTATGTGTGTGTGTGTGTGTTTCTAGCTACCTTGTTAGATTTATTATCAACTGTGTGTACTACAAATGTATCCACTCCTGGATAGCGATTTATTGTTGCCAAGTGTTTTGAAATAAAATAAATTCTCTAATAAAAATGTTCCAGATTTTGATTTCTATTGTATTCTCAGTATTTTTCCTTTGGGAAAAAAAGGGATAATCACCAAATGGTCAGCCAAAGTAAGTATTAACATGCCAAAATACATAATTAAACTTCTTAATGTTTGATGTTAAAATGGAATCAATAACTTCATTTTAATGACATGTGTTAATAGAGGTATATATGTGTATAAACGTATCCTACATACAGACACACAGGTTGAGCATTCCTGGTCCAAAAATCTGCAACTTCCAAATGCTCCAAAGTCCAAAACTTTTTGAATCCTGATATGATGCCACAAGTGGAAAATTACATACTTTATGTTTTATGACAAGTTATAGTCAAAATTCAGGTATACTTAAAATATTGTATAAAGTCAGTCTTCAGGCTACATGTGTAAGGTATATGTGAAACATGAATTTTGTATTTAAACATGTCCCATCATTTAATACATATTCAAATTTTCAAAACCTATAATATTCTGAATTTCAAAATCTGTTCCCAAGCATTTTGGAGAACAGTTATCCAAACTGTATATGTGCATCTTATAGGCCAGATTTCTTTCACTATACTCCAGTAGCTTTAGAAGTGAAACTGAACAAAATGTTTTTAGTACTTTGGTCTTAAAAAATAATCTAGAACCAGTTCATCAAAGAGTAAAGCAATAGTAAGTTTTAAAACTGGCTGGGGACCAACTGGGTGATTCTGATCATAAGTACTTTCTCTTGTTTTATATTTGGTTTATCCACATTTTTCTCTACTATAACTTTCTCTGAGAGGATGAAGAACATGCTATTCCTGTAGGGCATTTTGTGGCAATCTTAAACTTTCTATGGAAGTAAATTTCTAATTTTCTGTACTTCAAAAAAAGTTACAGACATACCATTAACCTGATTTGGCAATTTATTTAAAATAAGTAATATGTAGATGTGATCATAAGTGGAATATCATTCTCTGTTAATTCTGGAGAAATTGTATTTTTTTTAATTTCAAAGAGTAAAAGAAAGATAATAATAGGGGGGCTTACCAAATTACAGACAAAGTGGTAGGAAATTATTAATGTAAATTGTATTTTTTAATGTAAAAGAAAACAAGTGTCTCACTTTTTTTTTTCCGGTACCAGGAATGGAACTCACGACCTTGCACTTGCCAGGCAGGCACTGTGCCGCTGAGCTAAATCCCCAACCCCAAGTTTCTCACTTTAAATGAAACAATATTTGTGACTTTTTGTGATTATGAAATATTCTAATGGGTCAAAGTGAATTTAAAAAATTTTTAAAGGTGGAGGATGGGTTACAACCACAGTTAAACTGTAAACAGTAGTATCAGTTCATGTCCTGACAGACCAACCAGCCCCCTGGTGCACCTTATCCTGTGAGTCCATTAGTTGCGCTATAATATGGGACCAGGGGTCTTTGGCCAGTAGCCTAAGACAGAAAAATAAAACTGAGCTTGTAATACCTTGTGGTCAACAGATTAAAAAAAACACCTTCAGAGACATCTGGGTGATGTCAGGTGATGGCCTATTGCCATAAGTAGAATTCTTACCAACCAGGCAATGATCATCAAGAAACCAGTAGTGGATAGAAGAAACAAGTAGGTTTGTGCAAAATCTTTGGTCCATAGTTACATGTAGTATCAAGAGTGTTGAAGATAGCTGGGTATATTGGTGCACACCTGTAATCCCAGCACTCTAGGAGACTGAGGCAGGAGAATCATAATTTCAACCCTGTCCTGGGTGACTTAAAAAGACCCTTTCTTGAAATTAAAAAAAAAAAAAAACACTATGAAATGGGCTTGGATTTAGCTGAGTGTGAAGGGTTTCTACTAGTCTTCACAAAAGATGTTCTATATTGGTCAGCCCAAATGTCCTGCAGGCTAATGTTAATCAGCATCTAATGTTATAAAAAGTGGTAAAATAGACTTATCTACAGTCTCTGTAGAAAATAAAACCTCTAGACTGATCATCTATAATCTGTGGGTGTCATTACTGAAAGAAGCATCTAAAATTCTATCATAGAGCTCCTCACTAACACTCAGCTTGTGTTGACACTTCATCACCCGCCCCTCATGTGTAGACATATAAAGACACATTTAATAAGTGGGCTGACCTCTGGAAGTATCTGGTCATTCATTATGGAAGAGAGCAGATGAAATATTTAAATATAGAGTCTTCATTTGCTTTTGTTAAAGCTTAGGAAGAAAACAATGAATGTATCCTTTTCTATAGCGTGGTGAAGTAGAAATCCTGACCTAATTGCAGGCATTTTGTTGAATAAAGCTACAGCCATTCTATTCTCTGCCACTAAACTCAGCTACATCATGTGATTTGTCATCAAACTGAAACTTCTGTGAATGTGCTAATAACTTTGCTACATACAACTATACTCACCAGAAGACACCCATTGTACCATAAACTCCAGGAAAAGCTTATGTTGTTCTTCTAACTTCTGTTTGCCATCTTATAAATAAAACAAGCTCTCTGTAATCAATACCTCAGACTTTGGAGATTACTCCTCTGGGGTCCCCTAGCATCAATAAAATTTCCTTTCTTCTCCTGAGCTCCTTGATAGTGTTGACTCAAATTTCCCCGCAGCAATAGGAGTGGATATAGGGAAGACAAAGTATAGATAAATTGTGTAGCCCTTCACAATCAGCTAAGTCTCAGCCCATTTTGTAGGTTTTAAAAAGACAAATCTCAAAAGGGAGAGTTATAGACACCAACTATAGAGCAACAGTAAATATCTAGAATAGAGTTCCTGTTGATATTGATAATTCTTTTTCCAGAATGGTTTTCTCAGTCTCATTGCTTCTAAGTTTTGTTCCCATTCAAGGTTAGAAGATCTCACATCTGTCAGATCAGTGTACTAGAATCTGATTTAAATGTAGAATTTCTTCCTCTGATAGAAAAGAATGTACTATCTGTTGTCTACCAGGACCAAGTTAGACTATAATTGGTACCCTGTTACCCTCTCCTTGGGTGCAACATATGTGAAGATTCCCACAACATCATTCATTTTGTTGGTATCTCTTTCCATCTATATGGCATCCCTTAGTTGGTGTAATTTTACTGGTTAACTTTTTTTTTTTTTTTAAAGGAGAAAAGATTTATTTAGCTCACCGTTTGTAGAGGTTTTAGTCCATAATTGGGTGGCTCCAAGGCAGGGTGGCACCTGGCAGAGAGCAATAGTTCATGGCAGCAGAAGACAGCAAAAGCAATGAGAAAGGGAAAGAGGGAGGGAGGAAGAGGGAGAGAGGGAGGGAGGGAGAGATTGATTGATTGATTTGATCAATTTATTGGTTAACTTTGGGCCACTCCATCCAAATCATTGTAAAGGTAATTTTAATGTGGAGAGTGGCTAAACCTGGATATTGATCACACATGTGGGACAAAGACAAAGGCAGCCCTGAGAACACCAAGAGCTCAAGGCAAGCCAGTAAACAAGCTGTTCCAGCTGTAACAGAAAGTTGCTATGCAGAGGGATTGAAATTGACATCAGCCTCCTGAGAGTATAAATAAAGGAGCTATGGTATTTGAACAGTCCCATCCCTCCCATCCAGAGAGAGAGGGCTTTACCTAACCTCAGCTTTTTGTCTCTTATCATTATTTCTCAATCTTCTCACCATCTCCCCTTCTAGAAACATTGACAGCTGCACAGAACGCAGCATTTTAAAACTTACAGCTAGGGGCTGGGGATTTAGCTCAGCGGCAAAGCGCCTGCCTGGCAAGCGCAAGGTCGTGAGTTCGGTTCCCGGTACCAGAGAAAAACCAAAAAAAAAAAAAAAAAAAACCTTACAGCTAGACACTAGATGTGAGGACGGGCCAAACAAAGCAACCTGTTCTCATAACTAGAGAATAACAAAAAACTAGCTTTGGCATTGCAGTGCCACCTGCAACTTGTAAAATAAGTGTAACTCAGTCAAACAGTGCCTCTTATTATGTTAGCTTGTTTCAAAGATTTATCATCTAGAGATGGACCAGCTCAGTCTAAAATAATGATTGACTCTTCCTGCTCACCTCAGCCCTTGACTTCTCTGCTATATGATAAGTAAGACTCCCCATTAACTTGCTCAGAATAAAACTGCCTGACAACATATGACAAAATGTACATAACCAACTATAGAATATCCTGTTGTCTGCCTTTTGAACTTCCTTTTAATAACCTATATAAGTGACTGTAAAACCCTAAGAGGGGAATGATGATTTGGAACTGAGATTCCCATCAGCCCACTAGCACAATAAAGCTGTATGCCTTCCAAAGTTTCTTGGTGCTGTCTTCCATCTTCTGTTCCCGCTTCTGCAACATCATCATAGCATCAATAAATATACAGTGCTACCTCAGTGCTGATGGTTAATTGGTTCCAGAAAGTGTGATGAATGCCATAAATGGTGAGCATCAAACACATTGTTTTGGTTTGAAAGGATAGTGAGTTGTGAGGCAATCAGCAATGGCGAGTTCTAGCTTGTGTTTTGAAAACCAAACAAACAAGGATTACTAGGACTCATTGTTTTGTCAAAAAGGAGTGAATACTACATCTGATGAATATCAAAGTAATCAAGTATTAAATCATTACTATACTTGACGCTGTAGTTTGGACAGAGCGTGTCTCCTAAAGCCTGTGTGTTGAAGGCTTCATTCCAAGAACAGTTGGGCGCAGACTAATGGATGGAAATTATGTCCGTGAGAGTGTTCCCCTGGAAAGAGATATTGCAACTCTGGCTCTCGCCTCTCTCTTTACTTCCTGGCTGTCCTGAGATGATCAGTCCTCCTCTGCCATGGATTCCCACCATGATGTGCCAGTACAGGCCTGCAGCAATGGGTCTAAGTGACCAGGGACTGAAATCGCTGAAACTGTGAGTTGCAATAAACCTTTATACCTTGTAAGCTTGTTCCAGCTATTTTGTCACAGTAATGCAAAGCTGAGTAACTGTCTTAGCCACTTTCTCATCGCTGAGACACAATACATTGTGACGACGATTTAAAGGAGGAGAGGTTTATTTTGGTTCACAGGTTGTGGAGCTTTCAGTCCACAGACGCTGGTTGCAAGGCTGTGTGGGAAACTGGACCACGTGATGAGCCACAGAGACCAAGGCCTTGTTGACCCTTTCTGGAAATGAGGACGGGAGAGGGGGTGGAAGGCTGCTGCCTCCTTTGTTTGTGTACAGGAATACCTATGGTCACGATACCCTGGGGTCAGAATGACTTCAACTAATGGCTAAACAGAGAAAATTCCATACCTGGATGTGAGGCTGTTATGGTCCTTGTTAATCACGTAGGGTTTCTTGAACCTAGGATTGCATGATTGTGACACTGTCTTGCCTTACTAATAAAAATGGGACTTTTTAAACTTCCACGGCTCTTGTGCTCTTGAGACCGGAGCCCCTAGTTCCTCTTGCTTGGAAATTTGCCTTTTTCTCTTTTATTTCTCATTGTACCCCCTAGGTCAGTTTGCAGGCTGGCTCCTGCAAGGCAGGAAGACAGGCAGATGGGCTGGGGAGAGAAGAGCTGATCTCTGTATGACAGACAGGAAGCAAAGAATATAGCAAGGATCTGGGGAGGGAGATAAACCCTTCTAGGCCATGCCTCCTCTGTCTCCTGTGTGCCCTCAGCTCTGCCCTTACACCTTAACGGTTCTCCCACCATCATCTGGACTTCAGAGCTGCTGGGCCAAGGGCAACCCCATACCTCAGCTTTCATGGCTGCCTCCACTTCCCTCCCCCAACCTGAGTTCCTTTTATGGGGAAATTCAAACTCAGTGCACCCCATGTGTATTGGCATTAAAACGAGTCCAGGAGTAAAAGATGGTGTTTTTTGGGATGAATGAGTGAAAATAAACCATTGAAAACATTCTCAGCAGTGCAACTGAGGCAGCTAGGGTGGAAGGACGAGCCCAGATGATGAAGCTGAGGAGAAGGTCTAGGGGATAAAGCATGTTATAATTTGTGTTCAGTGTATGAGCACATTGTTTTCTGCAAGTATATCTCTAAGTATTGTGTGTGCATAAGAAATAGTTGAGAAGAATCTCTATGGTGTGGGTTTGTGCAGGTTTGTACACCAAAATTTTTCTTTTTTAGTGTTATAGGGGACCTTATGTTTCTGCTTTTTAAGAAAAATTCTTGTAAAACATCCATACAACCATTTTAACTATTTTAAGTGTACAGTTAAGCGTATTAAGTACATTCACACTTGTTCAACATTCACCATATTTTACTTTTCTCCTATATTTTTCATTTATTTTTTATTAGTGTTTGCAGTATATTATAATTACATGTATTATGGGGAGTTGGTACAGGTACATATTACATTTTATTTCTTTTTTCTTGTCTCCTACTCCTCCTTCCCTACTGTTTCTAAATGTCGATCCTCTTTTAATTTGCAAAAGCTCTATTTTCTTTTTTTGTATTTATTTTTCTGCAGTGAATTTCTACGATAAATTTTTTAAAATTAAATCATTTTCTATATGTAATATTCTGCAGTGCATGAGATAAAAGTCCAAGCTTTCCTTCACCATTGCGGAGAACAGCTAGAGGGTATCCATTATGTAGTTTTTACTTAGTATATAAAAATTTTACTCAACTGAAGTTTAGAAACATTTGGTCCAAAGTGTTTATTTTGAAAATTTCAGTAATGCTTTAAAAAGAAAGTTGTCTTGCGATACTTTACATTAACAGGCAGTTGTTAAATAATAGATCCCTGGTGTGCTCAACCCAGTTTCTTTGAACAATAACATCTGGAACAACCACAGTTAAACCAGAGTACACTGATGTGATCCATAGATCATGCTCAGCTTTACCATTTTACTTGAACTTGTTAGTGTTTGTGTTGGTTTTATTCCATTTTATCGCCTGTGTAAGTTTCATGTATCTATCACTACAGTCAAGATACAGAACTATCACAACCATCCTTTATATCCCCCTTCTATAAAGATAGCCCCTCATCTATTTAGCCCCCTGGAAAATACTAATCTGTTCCCCATTTCTATTTTTGTCACTTTAAGAACATTATGTAAATAGAATCATTCAGTGTGTAATTTTTTTGGATTGGCTCAGCCTCTGAGTAGCTAGGAGTGAAGGTACACATCACTGTGCTCAGCAAAAATGCTTATATTTGTACTGAGCTGTTTTTGCAATTTTTAAAATGTGTTTGGGGTATTTAGGTAGGTCTATTTCTGGATTCTTCATTCTTTTCCATTGACATATATGCATATTCCTAACCCAATACTGCTATCTTGATTAATTCAGCTATATTACAAGCTTTAATACTGGGTAGGATGAATATTTCCACTTTACTCTTTTCAAGATTGTCTTAGCTATTCTAAGGACTGTACATTTCCTTATATATTTTAGATAAGGTGATCTGTATCTACAAAACTTTGGTTTTGATAGGAATTGTATTAAACCAAGAGATCAATTTAGGGAGATTGATAGCTTTATTATCTTAAGTTTTATGTGGTTATGTCTTCGTTTATTTTTAATTTCTTTGCTTTACTTATCATAGTTTTAACTTTCAGGATATAGATTCTGTACACATTTTGTAAAGTTTGTATGTAAGTATTTCAAACTAATAGAATTTGCTTACTAGGCTTAGGAATTGTGTGTGAAATTCTTTGACAATCATGTCTTATGCAAAGAGTTTTATTTCCTCCTTTCTAATTGGTATACCTTTTCTCTTGACTTAGTCAAGACTCAGACTTTTCAGCTATAGGTTGAATAAACGTGTTGAGAGTGGACATCCTTGTGTTACTCCCAATCAGAGTGGGGAAGCATTCAGTCTTTCACAATTAAAAACATGTTAACTGTAGTCTCTCTTGAATGATCTTTATCAAGTTGAGATTCCACTGTATTAGGTTTCTGGATTTTTTTGAAATCATGAATGAAGGTTAGGCTTTGACCAAAGCCTTCTCTGCACTGATTGATAAAAGCATATGCATTTTCTTTGTAAGCTTGCCAGTATTGTGAATTACATTAGTTGGACTTTGAATGTGAAGTCACCCTTCCAAACCTGAATAGATCCCACTTGATCATGGTGTATAATTATTTTCATACACTGTTGCATTTGACTTGCTAATATTTGTTAAGGTTACTTCTGCCTAAGTTCATGAGAGCTACTGGCCTGTAATTTTTTCTTTGTATTGTCTGTTTTTGGTATTAAGGTAGTATTGGTCTCATAAAATGAGTTATGAAACATTCCCTGTTTTGTTTTTTAGAAAATATTGTGTAAAATTGGCATCAAATTTTATTCAATGTTAAAAACTCCCCATCCATCTAGACTGGGTATGTCTTCTGTGTGTGTGGGGAGGGGAATCATTTTAAAAAACCTACCAAATTCAAATTGCGTAATGATTATAGAGCTACTGTGATTATATCTTTCATCTCATTTCAGTTTGTTAGTTTATAGTTTTTGAGAAATTGGCAAGTGCAAGGTCATGAGTTTGGTTCCCGGTACTGGA
>NW_004955555.1:1668701-1724457 GCF_000276665.1 Chinchilla lanigera | reverse complement strand
CTACTAACCTGTTTTGAAACTCTATTTTATTGTTATTTTTTTCCTCTTTAAAATAAAAATAAAGAAGACTGTATTATGCTGAGGGCTTTCAATACTGTATCCCTGCTGCCTGCAACACTGCCTAGTATATAGTGACCCATCAGTATATATTTGAATGAATAGATATGCTTCTATTTAATTTGCTTTAAATTTAATTTACAACCAACTTTGTAAGTTAGGTGTTAGTCCTGTGTTACAGATGAGAATGCTGAGAATTTAAAAAGTTAAGAAATTCAAGAAGTATACTGGACTAGGAGATATGACCAGAATCCCAGTCTTTGCACTTGAACTTACATCTGTCTTCTTCTGAGCTTAGATCTTTTTTTTGTAGTGTTTGGAATCGAACCCAGGGCCTTGTGCATGCAAGGCAAGAGCTGTACTGCTGAGCCATGTCCCCAGTACTCAGCTCAGATCTTGACAGCTGATGTATTTGCATGCAGTCTTAACAACTATCCCTGACAACCTGATTTAATGTTGCTTTGCCCATACCCACCACACATAGCCTATCTGATAGAATTTGCATTTTGGTTGGTAAATAAGAATCTACTACATTCATTTTATTTTCTCCATAGCCCTTTTTTGATTAAAAGTTACCTATTGGTAGATTTATTTATCTGGCAGATGGAAAGCACCATAAGAATGGGTACCTTGTCCATCTTACTTACTGCTGTATCCCCAGTGTTTATTGTGATATGCAAGGAGTACTTAGACACTGAATGAACTTAGCACATAATTTACTAAATGAACAAACTGGGGAATAAAATCCAGTCTGGCCTGAGGTATCCAGCTATGAGCAGGTTCAGTTCAGGTTAGTGTCATTCTCCCATTTAAGTATTTTATTGAACACCTACTATGTGCCTGGGGGAAACTAAAATCCAAGCCCTCATACAGCTCATATTTTAGTGGGCAGAGAAAGGCAGGTAAGCAAGAAAAATAAGTGAGAGGTCAGATAAGTTTCACAGGGAAAGATGAAGCAGAGAAGGTGTTTGGAGAATGCTAGCAGAGGGACTCGCAATATTAAGTAGGATAATTTCACTTAAGAAGCTGGTGCTTGAATAGGAACCTGAAGGAGGTAAAGGGGCCTGTGAACATCTGGGGAAAGAGATTCTTTGGCAAAGGGAATCTTCACCATGGCCAGAAATGGGTGTATGATTGTCTATTAAAAGAACAGGAAGCCATAGGGGTTAAGCATAGAGAAGCCAGGCATTGTTGCATACTCCTGTAATCCCAGCACTCGGGAGGTTGAGGTAGGAGGACCACCATGAGTTCAAGGCCAATTCTGGCTACATAGTGAGTTCAAGGCCAGCCTCTACTACATAGCAAGACCTGGTCTCAAATGAAAACACACACACACACACACACACACACACACACAGAAAGAGGAAAGATATTGTAGTCTGTTTTTGTGGAGGATCGCCACATCGCCCTCCCCCAGGCCCAAATGTGACTGCTCTTACTATGAAGCAGTGCGTGCTGTATAGAAGTGACTTGCCTAAACTGGCTTTCAGTTTAATTAGTGAGTCTGGCTGAGGCCGTGTACGTGTCTTCATGATCGCAAGCAGGTGGTGTCAGCCTAGCATTGCTCTTCACCAACGGCCACAGTTGAGCCCACAGAGGCAGGACATGAGACGGTGGGGCTAAGGTGTGGGATGACATTTCCGCTGAATCCTGTGAGACTCCAGAGAAGATTATTTTGCGGAACTGACTACAAAGAAGATTACCCATTAACCACAATCCAAATCTGGGTGTTCCGTCCCTTCTGCAAGAATGCTTTGTTCCCTCTTGTACAAGCCTTGGCTGCCCAGCCACTTGTCTCTCACATCCAGCAGATATCCCCTCACCATTTTCCTCAATGAAAATGTGATCATTAAATACCAAGAGTTTTGGCTGCCTCATGGCCTTTTGTTCCCCCATGAAAAACTGGTCATCCCAGTTCCCCACTGCACTGCCATTTTGCCTCTTGCTCTTTCTTTTTGTGGTGCACCAATGCACCTGGAAGGAGACTGGAGTCCACTGCAGGGGTCCCTAGTAGTTTTTATAATCTCCCATGTTGATTTTTTTTTTTTTTTTTTTTTTTTGTCTTTTTGAGACAGGGTCTCGCTATGTAGTTCAGTCAGGACTTGAGCTCACTTTGTAGCCCAGGCTGGTCTCGAACTCACAATGATCCTCCTGCCTCAGCCTCCCAAGTGCTGGGACTATAGGCATGCGCCACTACACCCAGCCCTCCCATCATGATTTTTAAGCATGTTTAAGTTTACAAAGCATGAGGTAAAGGATTCTGCAGATCTGAGTTTTAGTGACTGCTGGACTTGGGCTAGCAAACCCCAAGAGATGAATGAAGACACAAGAGACAGATAGTATCTTCATGGAGAGTTGGGGACTCCACTGAAATGAAGTCCCAAACTGATTTAGACTCCCAGATTTATTGAAGAACAACAAAGGCATAGCGTTCTGCTGAGCACAGAGGTTTGTTTTAGGCTAGCGAGGCATGGTGAAAATTTGACTGAATTATTAACTTTTATCTGATTGTCCCCTGTGGAGCTTTCTTGTTTTCCCTGTAAGGGCCATCTCTGCTTGAGTTGGCAAAACATCTCCTCTTCTAGATGTTCCAGCTCTTCGGAGTTAGCAGTCTTCTGCCCCACTCCACCTCCCTGAAGTCAATCTGAGCAGACATTGGCTCACTGGGTATCACGAGGAACTCCACAAGTGACACTGGCATGGAGGCCTTGCAATAGATCTGGTCTCTGCTTTTCCCCTCTCTGGTAGTCCACATCTACTTCAAAGACCAAGTCCACTACCTGGGCAGAGCATAAGTGATGAGAATGGTGTTTGTTAGAGTGGGCTGTGTAAAGGTTTGGTCCAGATGGTTAGAGGAAAGCTGGATGGAGGTCCTGAAGGAATGAAATCCAAGGAATACCTTACAATAGACAGCCCAGATATATGGAATGTTTATCTAAACTTGCTCTTGATGTTTGAAACTCAAGAGAACATAGATCAAACAGGAGGGGAAAGGAAGGAGCTGGTGCTGAGTATTTGTGCACTGTCTAGTGATCAGGGTGCCTGACCCAAGTGAGGTGGAGAAAGTAAACGAAACCAGACAGCCAAATTCCCTTGGTGAATTAAGTAGTTTCCTGGGGTGGCTCTGTGAAGATGCAATGGCAAGCAGAAACACCAAAAGACACCCAGGATTTGGAGGTAGATTTATTTATATCAATGAACACTGAAGGAGATCATTCTCAGGATATCAGTCCCTGATCTCTGGTGGTCTAGGGCTTTTCTATGATGCACAAGCAGGAGGTGCAAAGGAGGTACAAAGGTGAGACAGAAC
This sequence comes from Chinchilla lanigera, assembly GCF_000276665.1. NCBI lineage: Eukaryota > Metazoa > Chordata > Mammalia > Rodentia > Chinchillidae > Chinchilla > Chinchilla lanigera. The sequence continues at coordinate 1,721,090 of NW_004955555.1, read as the reverse complement.
AGCCTGGCAGTTCTTCTGATTAGCTAGCAGGGTGAGATCATCGGTTACAAGGGAGATTAACGATCATCAGTTCATGAAGCTTGGTGCAATGGTACAATCAGGCATCCTGCATGTCTGGTTACACTCTTGTGGCTACAGGGGTCAAGCAAGTAATTACAAAGCCATGAAGCTGTTACGGAGCTAGGCAGTTTCAAAAGCACAACGTTTTTAAAAGAACAATTTCTCTTGTACACTTTTTCCCTTTTGAAAGGTAGTCTCCAGAAATGCAAACAAAGTGTTACCGAATCTCAGTGTGCTTAATTCACTCTGGTGCTGGCAGGGCCAGCTTCACTTAGAAAGGAATTCTTGAGTTGGAATCTACGGGCTAGCTCAGTAGGTCCATCAGACTGAGTGGGGGAAAAATTTATACCAGTTTAACTGAAAATTAATGTTTCCTTTAATTGTGAATGCAGACAATAAAACACAATAGTATGGTATTAGCAGTACCTGAGCTTTTGTTATCTAAATCACAGATATATTTTTTAACAAAAAGCTTATATTTAAACTTTTTTTAAAGGCACATTAAATCAATTCTCGTAAGAGTAGGCAGAGATCAGGAGTAAGAGGAAAGACTGTCCCACTTTACCCAATATACACTAGTGCCGTTCTTCAAATACTATTACACAGATTCCATTTCTATTCCCCCCTTTTTTCTTCTGAAAGGATTCCAAGTTCACCATGTTAAACAATCTTGGGATTAGGGTTAGGGTTCTGTGTTAGCAACGGTGGAAGGATGTCCTGCAGCCCTCCTTGAGGGTTACTCTACTGCCCACCAACTCCTCCCTTAAAACATTAGCTGCTTTCATTTGGAGCCAAGGAATCTCTGTCCGTCCTGAAGCACTTTGATTCTAGGAAGGTCCCGTCACACCAACAGTCATCGGAGCTGTGGGGGTGGGGTCCCCGCCACTGACCTGTGCCGGTTTTTATTCTTTCATTTTTATGGCGGCTATGATGACTTCCTGAGGAAGTGGAAGAAGCAGCCTTCTGAGGTTTCACTCCCTGCACAGATCCGTCCAGATCCTCAGGGTCCTCCTGGCTGGGCTTATTTTCCTGACTGTAGAAGTCCGGAGAGGTATCACTTTCTGTCCCACTTCCTGGCTCCCTCTTTTCGAGGAGCTGGTCCTGACCTCCTGCCAGTACACTTGTTGCAGCTGCTGATGTAACTGAAGATATACTGAAGAGCCACTCGGCTTCCTCAGACTTCTGGTTCCTTCAATTGTTTTTTTGCCGTTGGAGTTTTTGTTTCGTTTTGTCTTTTTGAGACAGGGTCTCACTATGCAGTTCAGGCTGGCCTTGAGCTCCCTTTTCTGGGTTGTCAGATACCGATCCCAGCTACGAATAATATTGCCATACATTTGAGTGTCTTCCAGGCAGCTCCCTTCAAAAGCATAGTTCTGTCTCTCCAAGTTTGCCAGTGCTTCTGCCAGCTCCTGCTTCCTCTTTGCGAGCTCTGAGAGCTCCTTCCAGGTGTCCAGGAGTTCAGGATCTGTGGCAGGCGGCCTTGTGCATTGCCATGGGCTGGAGCAGCGGCCAATCATAGATATCTCTGTGTTATACTCTAGTAGATATTTTGAAGTATTGTTATCCTCATTAATGTTAAAATTGTAGTATATTCATCCTTTGCATTTTAAGTGCTAAAGAAATACATGTTTGGTGCTTTAATACTTTTCAAGGTTAGGTTTCAATATAATTAACTTTTAAAAGAATCTCATGTATTTCACTTTATGCATTCCAAACATTTTGAATGGGGTAGTGACAGACTACCAAGGGAGGCATGGCAGAAGAAAGGATTTTTCTCTGCAGAGCACCATTCTTACGTTTGTGGGGCCCTGTCTTTCACTGTGAGATGTCAGTTATGTGCCTCCCGCCCTGACATCAAGCCCAGAACCAGACCAAAGCCAACCCAAGCCAATCCAAGCTAACTCAAGGAATTCACAGTATTAAGGCTATATTTTTAAACTATTGTTGGCATTTCAAAAATATGTGTAAGCCTTATATTTTGCATTTTTTCGTGCTGTGACCTTTCAATCAGGTAAGATGTCCCATGTGGAACAAGACCAAGAGACTTGGGTCATGGATGGAGGTGAAAACCAGGGGCCCTAGGGTCCTGGTAGAGGACTGCCTGGCTGGGTGGTAAGTGGGCAACCAGGTCCAGCCCTCCAGTTTCATTCCTACTACTCAGTCCCTGTCTTCTCATGGTTCCATCATGCTTTTTAGAGAATGATATGCCAACAGTGTGTGAGGAGACTCTGGACTTCCCTCCCTGCTGTTGGGAGCTGCTGGAGCTGGAAATTGGTCATACATGTGAGGGCAGGACAGAGCTAGAGTGCCTCAAGCAGTCACACTACCTCAGTCTTAAAAAAATATCCTGCCTGGGCCATTACAGTCCTTAGTTGCTGGGCAACATTACCTCTCCTGATATTAACTTTGCAAGAGTATACATAAATGCCCCTACTGTTAAAGTTAGGTTCTTTTGATGATCAGGTAAGGGGTCGCCTCCACCTGACCCAGCTCTTGTCTCTTGTCTTTATTTTCCTCATACCCACCACCATTCCTCTCCAGGGTACAATGAGAGACCAGTGAGTTTCCCCACACCTGCAGTAGGAACAGGCCCACAGTGTAAGGCAAGCCAGAGGTAAAAAGAATGGATATTGAAAGCTTTATGATGGATTTCTCACTTGACTCCAGTACCCTACAAGTCCCTGTTTACACAAAATTTTGTTACCAGAGCCCTAAAATATAAAATACAAAAGAATAATACAAAACATGGACAAGTGATTTTAAAAATCACTTGGAACTATATGTTAAGTATAACAGTCTGACAGGTGATGGGTCCAAGTTACTATTTTTATGTTTTGGTGCCTTAACAGTCTTGTGTGGCTTCCTATTTAACCTGCTCACTTAGACACAGTCACAACTGGTATATTCCAGAGGAAAGGCTTGGCAGTGGCTCTAATGAGAGACTAGGAGGACTAGGATTTTGTTGTTGTTGTTGTGCTGGTGATTGAACCCAGAGCTTTCATACTTAGCCACATCCCCAGCCCTTTTTATATTTTTAATTTTTGAGACAAGATCTCAAAAGTTGCTAAGTTGCCCAGACTGGGCTTGAACTTCTGATCTTTGTGCCTTAGCCTCCCACAGTGCTGGGATTGAAGATGTGTGCCATGATGCCCAGGTTTGGAGGAACTTTTATAAATGATGCTGTAAGGGCATGGTTATAAAATAACAAGCTTATAGATATTTTATCACAAAAGTTAAAAATCAGTTAATGGCCTATGACCATGTTCTTGCTGCTTGTTACATAGCTAGCCTGGTAAATTCAGTCAGCCTTAACTGTGTGCGTCCAGTTGCTTCTCTTTGATAATGGGACAACCTGCTTGTGTCCAGCTTGTGTTATTCCTTAGTTAGAAAAACATATATTGTTTCCAACCTGCTTCAAGGGCTTCATGCCTGGGACAGACTGGCCCAGTCAAGGACCCATTTAACTCTACTTGCTCCACTCACACCTCTTTCCCTCCTCCCCAGCATGTTCCTACCTTATGATAAATAATTCCTTTTAAATAAATCTATTTGCTTGACAACATATTGATTCAGGGGAAAGAAACTCCCAAACTGAAAGATATCTGGGATGAGTTCATGTTCTCTAAAAATCAAAGAATGAATTTTAAGAACAAAGGAGGTTAAGAGCAGAATGTATTTGTTGAGGGAAAGAAAGCTTCTGCTAGAGAGAGGGACAGAAGAGGACCCGAGTTGGTTGCCAAGGAACCTGCCTTCTCTAGGGATTTTTATAGAGCAAAACCATGAGGTGAGGCAGGTCCAAGGTGGGAAACATTGGAACTAACAAGGTGGGTATGAGGTGGAACAAAACTATGGTGAACCAGTAAGATTATGAGTATAATTGCTAAGGTAAAATTGATTAAATCAGGATAAAATGGGGAAGCAAGTCACATAGCAAGAGAACAAGAGCTTTTCCAGGAGTGGGTTGGGGTAGTGACTCTTCTTGGCTTTTTCAAGGTGATTGCTGCCTATTTAGAATGTAAATCTCTGAAGTCCATTGCTAGGGAGGTATGTGGGTACATTTGCTTCATCTTCTGTCTTGAGGTCTGGCCCACAGCAAAAGCACCTGTCTCTCCCACAGTTGCAAGGTATCTTGTCTTCCATACTGGCTCCTTTAAGGGCCTAACCCCATCTGACTGCCTATAATATTTGTATCTAATTCAGCTTCCTGCAACAATGTGACTCAATGCATGTAACCAGTCATGTAATAACCTGCCATCAACCTTGTACTTCCTGCTTGCAAACTATATTTAAACAGAACTCTAAGCTGGTTTGGTTGCTGATGATTTGGAACTGATTCCCACCAGCCTGCTAGTATAATAAAAGCTGCCTTGTGACTCCTTTGTGCAAAGAGTCTTCCCTTTGGTTTGATATTGGTTTTTCTATGACAATGCAAGTAGTGACAATGTACCCAAGATGCATTTCCTTGTGTAAGGTGATATGTACCAGAGGGAAACATTAGGAACAGATGATTGCTTTAATAAAACCAATGGGGTCAGAGATATAGCTCGGTGGCAAGGTCCTGAGTTTGATTCCCAGTATCAAGAAACAAAACAATGAATATTAAAATTACTCCTTTAAAAATAGTTTTACAAAAATGAAATAATGACAATATTTATGAAGCAAATCACTTTTAGAAGGGCAGGAACAGTTGAACTACAAGTCCTCTGAACTGTAAGTGCTTCTATGTGCTCTGTGACAGGCATATAGGAGCTGCTCAAGAAATAAATACAACGATGAACACAATCAACAAAAGTTCTTCTCCACACAATCAACAAAAGCTCTTCTCCTGGTGGAGTGTAAATCCTAGTGTGAAGAGGTAGGCAGTAAACAAAATATGTAAATTAATGGTATGGTAGCTTAGATAGTGATAAGTATATGTAGTGGAGGGAGTAAAATGAGGGTAAGTCAGATAGTTAAGCTAGCGCCTGTTGCTATTTTAAATACGAGAGAGTGTGTTATTTTAGACCTTACTGTGTGACATTTGAGCAATGAATAAAAGAAGGAAAGAAGGAAGTCCTGTGGCAATTTGGAAAAATAATGCATCGTCAGAGGGAACAGTCCATGCAAAGACTCACGCTGGAAAGCCCAATGTGCCCATTTTCTCAACAGCAATTGAGAAATAGTAAAAGACTAGGTCAAAGAGAAAGAGGGCTAAAACAGAATAACCCAAATGTGGGAGGTATATATATTTATCACAAATTTACTGAGGCACATTAGAGACACCCTTACCCTCATCAGGTAAAATTACTGCTTTAGGATCTGTCAAAATTAAGGATGGCTCCCATTTCTGCAGTAGATCTTACTAGATTGTTTTCTCAACCACAATGAAACTGAAATGTCATGACATTAAAAGATCAAAAAATAAATTGAATTGAATTGAATTTTGAATTCAAAATTGAATAAGAATTTCACTGTCCCTTTCTGTGCCCTAAATAGCCATGTCAGGCTATCACTGGATATGATTCAGCTCCTGCCTACTGCCTAGAGCATTTTTAATTATCTGTCTAGTCTAGGACTCAAACTGACTCAGACTCTCAAAGCCAGTGGGTGGAGATGGAGATGCCAAATAGAATGCCAGCCAGATATTCCAAACCTCTCTGCCAGTGGCACCCAGCAACCGTGCCAGAGAGACAGATTGTTTTCCCCTGTTTTTAATGCTTTCCTCTAGGCCAGAATTACGGGCTTATAGTGAAACTCGAATTACACTTTCTTACACCATTAGGGCACTAGTGCCTTTCTTGAATAGATAGCCTACAATGCAAATGAATGAATGAATGAATGGATAAACAAAATAAGTTTTTTTTTTAAAGTCCCTACCAGGGGGGGCTTCTGAAAAGGAATCTGAAAACTCCCTTTTGCCCTGTTGAACTCCTCTTTTGAGAGAGCATCAGTTCTCTTGCTATTCCTCTATTAATCCACTTATGTCGAAGATTAAATTTTTTTGAATGTTTGCATGAAATTCATTCAAATTACCTAAAAGAATTCAAGGAACAAGAATTTGAAGTGAACACATTTCATTTTGTACTGTTGTTATGGACACTAGTCATTGAAGGGTTAAGAACGACTAGACAATGTTCGCTAGTTCTTTTTGCTTCTGTGAGGACTGGGAAACGTTACTTCAGGTCTGAAGTGTCGCTTTTCCAGGGTCGGCTTCAACAGAAACTATGAATTTTTAACTGAAAAGTTGTGTGGTTATAAAATTAAAGGATGTCTACAGAATAAGAATCTATACAGATTTTGATCAAAATAGTAACAAGCTCTCATGCCCAGTGGTAAGATACTGAATCTTTCCTTTCCTGAAGATTTATCTGAATTATTATTAACATTTCACTGTTATCACCATTGTTATTGTCCTTGTTCTTTTAGAGGACAGTACACTGTCCAAGCGTCTCCAGGGCGCTCAGCCTCTGAGAAGGTGCCGCTGCCGCACAGGGGTTTCTGGGGTTTGTAGTCCTCACGCTCCTTGCGCATGTGTAGTGGCCCCAGGTGCGCTCAGCGCTGAGTCCTGGATGCTTAAGGGAGTTAGTTGCCCAGGGACGGCTCCCCATCTGGGGTACCCGGAGAGTATGCAACGGGAGCCGGGGTTTGTCACTGGAGTAGGAGTTGGAAGGAGGGACTCACGATTGATGAAAGGACCTCTTGGACTAGGTGAGCTGGGGAAGTTCCCTGGCCTGGCCTCTCTGGGATGAGGTGGACTCGTTTGGGGGAGTGGCCCAAGTTTGACTCAGGCAGAGAGCATCTCTATATCTCTTTCTGATAGGTTGCGCACCCCGAGTTGGGGTTTGGGGTCCGTCTTGGGCACGCATCGCTGCATCAGGGCTGCAGTAGGGGGAGGTGGCTTCGGTGTTGGCATTAATGGCTTGGGCTGTGCGACCCGAGCAGGGAGGAATTTGTTTCAGCCCTGCGCCTCTAGGTGTAGTGGACAGCTTCGACTCTACGCCCTCAGGTCTGGCGGGAGGGCCGTTCTGATGGGAGAGGGAACTATCTTGGGTTCTGAATACAGCCGGTGAGAGACAAAATCAAACTCTGAACCCAGGCAGAGTGAGTTCAGAAGAACACCTCGGCGCTGCTGTGTTTTCTCGTGAATGGGTCAAATCCACGTTTGACCATTTTCCTTGCCCTTTTGATCTGAGGACCTTAAACCTTTTTGATCTGGGACTTGAGCTTGGTAAAGGTCCAGACTTCCGTTCTCCTTCGCTTACTTGACACCTGTTACGTGCTAAACTTTGCCACATGCATATGAACACCACAGTCCCCATACACAAGCAGCACACAGAAAGTAAAAAGGAACCAGAAAAATTATAATACAGTGTGGGAAGTGTAGTAGTGGTTGTTGCTACAAGACTAGTGGTCTGACCACAGCAGCATGATCCCATGCGTGGGGGATATGAGAAGGTCGTCAGAAAAGCTCGAGCATGGTCGGGCTGACATGAACAGAAGAGTGTTGTGCTGTTAAGTGCACCCAGCCGTGTCTCACTAAGCCTATCTTTCTAGCACCTTCCTCTGGGACTTCTCCACCTTCAAAAGTGTGAGAAATAAATTTCTGTCGCTTAAACCAATCTGTGCTGTCTTGTTTTGGTAGCTTGAGCAGACAGAGCCAATCACCTGTGTGGGATGACATGGCATGTGCTTGGTGTTTTAGGAACACGTGACCTTCAAGGATGTGGCTGTGGTCTTCACAGAGGAAGAGCTGGCACCTTTGGACAATGACCCGACCCTCGGGTACAGTCAACGAGGACCCTAGAAGGGGAGTGGGGATTATAAAGGGACAAGAGACACGCAGAATGGAGGCAAGACAGGATTTTGATCAAGCCTCTTTTATTGGCAGGGAGTGTTGCGAATATATAGGGCGCAGGGAAATACGGAAGTTCTTAAGGTGGGAGTAACCAAGTAACCCGACAAGGGCGGGAGTAGCTAGGCAACGGTGGGCAGTCCTAGTTTAGAGGCGGGAGTAGCTAGGCAATGGTGGGCAGTCCTGACTTAAAGGGAAAGGTGCGTCTCTTTGGAGAAGTAGGCAGGATAACAGAAACTTAATGCTTAAGACGGCTACTAATATACAGTGGACGTCAGCTACAGTCTCCCACAGGACAAGGCCCAGTTGAACCTGTACCAAGATGTGATGCTGGAGAACCTCAGACACCTCATCTTGGTGGGCGAGTAGCTGAACGTCCAACCACTGGACATCTTTCCTCAAATGATGATTTTCACAGCAGGCAGAATATTCCAGCCGGAGTCCAAAGAGAGACTTTGGCCTCTGGAGAGAAAACTCCGAGATGAAAACCGTACAATTCATGAGCTTTTCGAGATGCATGTGGCCCTTGCTGGAGTGCTGGAGAGGGGCTTCTCTCAAACCCTGTGTGCCTAGCCTGTGGCATCTGAGTGATTTAGTCAGCCCTCTTCCACCCCTCATGCTTTTCAGTGTGAGATTGATAAACTTCACATTACCACCAAGGGCCTGATCTCTTAGTTGTTTCTGGAGAAAATCCAAGGTTTTGGACAAATCAGTGTTAAAAAAAAAGTGGGGGGAGCACTTTGGTTGGATCATGCTTATACTGTAATAGTACCTGGGATGTTGTAAATGTAACCTAAGCGTTAATTTATTTACTTACTTTTTGACAAATATATAAGCATATTTTTTATTTCTAGAGGCCCAGGTGCAGGTGTGAGCCACTGTGGCTTAGTTTGTGAGACAACTGCTATTGTTTATCCCCCTTTTACAAATGAAACAGTTGAGATGCAGAGTAGCTGAGTAACTGGCCCATGAACATGCAGCTTGTAAGAAGAACTAGGATTTGAGCCCTCGCAGTTCAGCCCTAGACCCTGTGTTTTCATAACCACATGAAACTGAAGGTACAATGTGTCTATAGGTTAGAGATGCAGGGCTTCTTTGCTTAAAACTGCATGTCTCTGCATTTATTTCCCAAACTTTAGGATATAACCCCAATGGTGAGCCCTGAAATTCTGTTGCAGTACTGTGTCATCACTGGCAGTTTTTACAAAGCAAGAAGAGCTCATAGATAGAACACAGAAGAATCTTTTAAGTCTTTCTGTATCTGGAGATGTGTGTACTGAGTTGCAGTGTAAATGCTTCTTTTTACAGTCAGAACATTTGAGAGACCACCACTCTAAGTTTGTTCTGAGCAGAGCAGTCTCCCTTTCCCTGATACCACTTTACAAACTAAAGTCATTTCCAATAAAGTCACCCAGAAACTGCCTTGAACCAGAAGCAGGATTGAGATGGACTTGGCCGTGGTATTCACCTCATTCTGAAGCCCATTTCAGAGTGCTAAGGATGTGATTGCCCTCTTCTGCCTCTGCCCCCTATTTACAGTGATACAGTTTTCCTTTCCTGGGTGCCAGGCCATCAGCATTACTACTTTTCCCATTCCTCTTTTTCATAGTCATGGCTGTCTGCAATCTGCAATAACTTAAAAGGGGAAACGTTGAGTAAATGGATTGCAGGATCTCAGTGGAGTTCATGTCTTCATGAAGACAGAGAACCTCATGAAAAACTAAAATGGATGTTTCTTAAAGTCTGTCTGAAAAGTGTACATGCATATCCCACCTCCAATCCCGGGGGCATCTCACGATATTATCCCTGTTTTAATTCCCACTGCTGATTTAGCTCCCATGTACAGTTCTATAGATTGTTGTGTTACATGGGATAGTGATGTGAAAGAAGGACATTATCAGAAGACAAGATTTGTTGCTTGTGCCCATAACCTTATGTGGTATCTTGGAAGGTCATTATGATCCTTTGCATTTCGCACCATGTCCCATATATAACACCCCACTATTGTGTATTATATATATATATATATATATATATATATATATATATATTTCACAAATAGGCATACATTATTTGGATCTACATAAATATATTCTATGTAAATCATCTGGAAGCTTTTCTCCTACCCTTTATAGCAAATTGATTAAAGACTGTATTGGCCATTCTTATAGCATGGAGGTGATAGAGACCATTATGAAACAGACCTGAGCAGGACTTGCATTAATCAGCTGGCTTTTCATGTTCACTTGTGAATCTGTCCAAAGCCTAGGCTCCTTATCTGGAAATGGTGGACTCATAGCAAATGAACCTCTGTGAGTCACTAATCCCTACTAAATCCTGTGGTGGTGGGTGAAGCCAGAAAGCCTCAAAGGATAAGACAAGATCACAGCCAAGGACACCTGGATCAGATGTCAACTAGATAAAGACTATAGCCTCAGGCAATTCATTCTTCAGTGGACTAACTTCATACCTTACTTAGAGAAGTCCTTGAGTGGTTCTGCCCTTCCTGAGTATTCCCCTCCCTTCTTCTGATAACCAAATAAATATGGGCGACCCAGAGAAGGTCTTGGTCTTAGCCCTGAGAGAATCTTGAATTCTGTGAGAGGGCTCTGATCCTCCTGGAGCCCTGAAATCATTCCATTTGTCTCTTTTTATTTAGCCATCACCATACACTCATTCAGGAGATTGCAGATCTGATCAGCCTGCAATAACTAAGGGATATTATTTAATCCCATGTGGAGGTAAGCTTTTTTCATACACAAATTCTTCCCACAATTTCTTTAGATTTCCCTGCAACACCTGATTTCTAATTCCCAACTCACAGATTTGAATGCCTGTGATTCCAATTGCTTCAGGAGCGAATAGAAGCTAGGGACAGCTTCCCAGCCCATCCTGCTTGATTTTCTTAAAACGTCTGGATTCATTTGTTTGCTAAGCCAAATTTTCTCTCTTCATAGGAAATGAGATTAAAAACAACATCTTGAATCTTTGGGAAAAAGGGTTGAGTTACGTCTTACAAGAAGTGCTCCACTGCTGGCAGATGTGGAAGCAAAAAGCCTGTGAATTAAATGTGAGTGTGGATTACGTTGTGAATCTTCAAGAAGTCTGCCCCCCATACTTAGAAGGAGATGTTTCCCTCTGGGAAGAGCGGGCAAGGGCAGCTCTTCAGGCTTCTGAAAAGGAAAACTATGTAGTAAATGCCTTTTATGTAGGGAAACAAGATGTCCCAGCTTGGGAGGGCTTGACACAAGCTCTTCCTGAAGAATCTTGGAGGAAAGCCAACACAGAGACTGAGCTCCAGGGGACAGGAAAGAGAACTCCTGGGGAGGAGAAACTGTGCAGATGTTCTTGCTGTGCAGATGTTCTTCAGCCAGCCCTCTCTCCATCGTGATGGCTCCCAGGAATGGCATCCCCAGAACCTTGTAGATGGAGTGACTGTGAGAAAAACGTGGTTTTAAAATCAACAGTCGAACAACACAATGTGGTCCACGCAGGACTCCCATCTGTTATGGGCAATAGCTGTGGGTTTAGATTTATGCATGATGCAAATCCCCGTGTTCATCACAGCACTCACGAGGGGAAAAATCTTGTAAATGCGACCAGTGTGCAAAGAATTTCAGTCAGAGTCCAGATCTTGTTCCTTCCAGAACCCACGCTGGTGAGACACCTTGTGAATGCCATGAGTAAGATGAGGGCTGCAAGCGGAGCTCATGCCTTTTCCTAGATACCAGCAAGACCCCTCAGGAGACAAGCCTTACAAATGTAAAGAATGCGGCAAGGGCTTTCAGCACAGCTCCTCTCCCCACAGCCACCACCTAGTGTATACTGGCGAGATGCCCTACAAAGGCGACGTGTGTGGGAAGGCATTCAGGTTCCGGTCACTGCTTTGTGTTCCTCAGGGAGTACACACAGGGAAAAGCCCTACAGATGTCAAGAGTGTGGGAAAGGCTTAGATCAGAGCTCCAACCTTCTTGTCCACTGGAGCGTCCACACCAGAGAGAAACCCTACAAGTGCAGTAAGTGTGGCAAGTACTTTAGTTCAAGCTCTGTTCTTCAGGTCCACCGGAGGTTGCACATGGGGGAGAAGCCTGGTAGGTGTGGGGAGTGTGGGAAGGGCTTCAACCAAAGTTCCCACCTTCACATTCATCAGAGGGTCCACACAGGAGAGAAGCCCTACGACTGCAATGTGTGCAGAAAGGATTATGCATATGGTTTGGTTCTTCACACTCATCAGAGAGTTCACACGAGAGAAAAACCATACAAATGGGAAGCACGTGGTAAAGGCTTCAGCTAGAGCTCCTACTTTCACGTACATCGAAGAGATCACAGCAGAGAGAAACCCTATAAATGTGATGGTAAGGGCTTCAGTCAGAATTCAGATCTTCATGTTCATCTCAGAGTCCACCCAGGAGAAAGGCCCTATAAATGTAAAGAATGTGGCAAGGGCTTAAGTCACAACTGCTATCTTTGTGCCCATCAGAGAGCACATGTAGATGAAATGCAATATCCATGTCATGAGCGTGGGAAGGGTTTTAGTTACAGCTCAAAACTTCTCACTCATCAGAGACTGTACAAGAAGACAGAAATATTACAAACGTAGACAGCTAGGATTCAATAAAAGACAAAAGCCAGAATGTATCCGCATGATTGAGGCTTACTCAGCCATTGAGGGGGCCCTAGGGGGCAGAACACAGGGATGCTGCCATCCATGATGTCAGTCAGCACCACCAGGGCGGGTTCTTAAGAGCATGCCGGGCAGCTACTATGGGTCTCAAGAACTTCTATGACACTCCTATCAATTGACATATGCGGCGGTGGCAACGTATGTAATTCTTGATAAATGGGTGGTAGTGGAAACAGAGGTCAAATTTTCATTAAAGGATGTATCTGGGAAGAAACTTCTAGTTGGGATGAGTACGTCTTCAGTCAACCCAAATGTTTTAGGTTTTTTTCCTCCCAAGCATCACCACTAAATAGATACTTTCTATGTAAAGAACGTTCAAAACTATGCTCAGAAATGAAACCCATGCTAATTGGTAAAAGCATCCATCTTCATATTTTCAAACCCATTAGATTTTCTCTCCAGGAGACAAACACTGTAGAATGATATTTTGAGGGTGTGGCAAAGACAGTGCTATGTGTGTATCATACCGGTACTATTCCCTTAGTCCCTAAGAAGATGCACTTTCACAGCAACCCCTTCAGTTAAGAATGAGGCCATGTGACTGAGTGCTAGCCAATGGAGTCAGCAAAAGTAGTTTAAGCCACTTCCAAAAGTTTAACCTGTTTTAGTTACTTTTCTCATTGTTGATACAAAATACCTGACACCCAAAGTTAGAGGAAGAAAAGTTTATTTCATCTTACAGTTTGTAAATGTTTCAGTCCATAGTCGGCTGGTGTGGCAGGGCAGGCAAAAGGCAGCAAAGCAGCAAGTGAGGACGACAGCCCACTTTCTGTCCCCTCTAGTCCATCCAGGCTACCTGCCCTTAGGGTAGCATCATATCCTTAATCCCAGCATCACACACCTTCGATCCAACCACTTCTGAAGAGCTTCACCTATGACCACATGAAGCTTTGGAGGGACATCTAGACACAAGCTGTAATAGGCCTTTACCAAGCATCTCATTGTGTCCTAAGGTTTCTCTTTCCCTGCCAAGGGGCCTTGGGAGGCTCCTTGTTCCACTCTGGCTTGATATTTCACCCATGTTGGTTTTTTTTCTTTTAATAAGAAATAAGCATGTATTGCATCACACCACTGAAATCCTTTGGTGGTTTACTTGTGAGTGACATTACCGGAGCTATCCTAACTACTACAGAGGGATTTAATAGCAACATGTTACAGTCAGTGGAGTCCTCATAGGGTAGTAATACTGTACAATTCAGAGTTCAGAACTTTTAAGTCATTAAGGCTTGATGTGGAAATGAAGCCATCTAACATTTAGATGTATGGATGGGACTTCTTCAGTGAGAATTATCATTCATTGGTATGTACACAAAAGAAAAATGTTCCGGATGCTATACAAAGGTTCAGCCTATAGACATAAATCCTATGTTGTAGGGAGATTCTGTAACGTGTGATGGTGTAGAAATTTGTCAACACCCAAAGTGCAGTAAAAACTTAACTAGAATAGGTGTCCTGCAATGAACCTCAATAAAGTTAATTGTAAAACTAACACTAAAGTGAGCAATAACCTTTAGAAGACCAACAGCATTCATTGTCAGAAACAGATGCACACAATCTTCTCAGTACTCTTGGATAATAAAGGAGTTTTGGAGGGCATTTTTTATATCAATTTCCTTCCAGAATTATGGTATACTTTGGATTATTTGGATATTGGTTGAGATAAACCATGCATTTTTTCAATAAACAGGAATTCAAATTGGGATACCTTACCAAAAATTGTTAATTTGGTTTCATAAGGTCATGAGGTGCTTCACACTGAGCTGTCTGTCAGTGCAAATTGAAAAGGTTCGCTTGAGATTTGGGCAGCCTGAGGAAGAGACCCAGAGTCTGGAAGTATCTGAACCTGCCTTTGTTCTCTGGTGCTGCTCGGCTGCACGCACTGGCGTGGCAGTCCCCAGGCCCCTAACCTGTCTGTTTTCACAGCAGCCCTTATCTGCTTAGTTTTCCACTAGCATTCATGGCAGTCTACATTTATATGAAGATACACAATAACGGCCATGTGCCAGTAACGGACTTTGTTATGTAAGTTATTTACACTAGCTAGTGTTGACCTTGCTTATATCAGTTACTGACACCGAGACCGCTGAGGTGTTCCTGTGCTGAGATCTTGCTGACTTGAATATGATGACCACTGGAAATCAGCACCCCCTGCCCTACAGCCTGAACCTAACTGTAGCCATGTTAGGCTTTATTTTTCCCTACGTGAGCTACCTCCCCAGCCCTTTTTTAGTTTTTGTCCTTTGAGATGGTCTTGCCAAGTTTTCTAGGCTGGACTCAAACTTGCAGTCCTCCCCCTATGCTGGGATTACAGGTGTGTGCCAACGTGTTCTGCAATATTGCTATTTATATTTTGTATTTGAAAGGAAATTGTCAGAGATTTGGTCTAAAATATCTAGTAACAAAAGGTGAGATAGTAGTAAGTATTGAATTTAGAGGGTGTGGATTTGGTGTTTTATGTCATTATTCTCAATACTTTTGTATTATTTTTATAAGTTTCATGTCAAATGTATTGCCCAGAAGAAAGTGTTACATACTTTCTGTAGATTCACTTGACATAATCTAGACTCTATATAGTTATTTACTATCTCCAACTATATGCCTCCCCTCTTCCTAATTATGAACACATACGGTTGGAACAGATTGAACCATGACCTCATTCATCAATCTGCAAATCTGCCTGACTTCCATTAGCAACTTAAAGTATTTATGCCATCAAGAACAGGATGAAAATAGGTGATGTGACAATAGAAGTTTCAAGAAGAAAAAATTTCAAGATTTCATAAAAGATTTTCCAGTTATTCTGGAAAAGATTTTCCAGTTATTCCAGTTATTCTCCAGTATTACATTTGTATCAGTGTTGTAAGACTTTCCCTTTGCCTTCCAACTCATGTCTCATAATCTCATAATCATCAGTTAAAGCCAAGAAAAGGTGGGAAAAATTGCTATTGCTGCTTTGCAGCTCTGTTAACGGTTCCATCTATGGGCATTTTGTTGTTATTTTCTTTTAATCCTTGGCATCTACGTTCAATTCTTGAAGATTTTGGAAGTAACGCTTTATTTGTAGGTAGTAGCTTCATGGTCAAGAGTTCTTTATGCACTCAGGCCCGAAGAGAATGAAAAAGGCAATCCAATCAAAGTAAGGTCAAAATCTTGGATTTCTTAAATTCAGCGCCCACTGCAGGCCAGATTCCTTCCAGTATCTGCATTATTGGCTCATGCATCATTTCCTTTTTATAACCTGCTTTTCCTTTCTTTTTCAAGTCTCTCTGCTTCTCTTTTATAGGGCGTTTTCTTGGAGTAGGTAGGTAGATTGCTGTGGTTGAGTTTATTTGGGTGTTTGGCACATTTGAAAGATAATTTTCGAGGGAAAAAAAAGGGTTGGGGTAAGGACAGCCGAGGTCGACTAGTAGTACAGAGTTAATTCCGATTGTCTTGCCAAGACTACAGTGATTATCCAAATACTACCCAGCCTCGCTGGAAGGGCTGTCCCGGCAGAAGATCCCCTGAAGTGTAGTCCAGAAGACCTACACGGTCGCAGACACACTCTAGGAAAAGCGTCTTTAAGCGCGATCTGCGGGTGAGACTAGAGAAGTAATACAGTACGTCAGCATTCTCTCTATTTGGAAGACTGGCTGCAGGAAAGCAGAGCTTGGGAATCCATTCTTGAGGGGCTGCGGGTGAATCAATCCGTAGCTCCAGCTGCTGTCACTTCCGCTCTGGGAAGGGGCTGGGGAGCAGGGAATTCTGGGAAGTGTAGTGCGGGAACCCCGGGTAGCCGGATAATTTCCGCCGCAGGAGGCGGAGGCTGCCGCCCGGCTCTCGTCGGGAATCTGGGAAGCGTAGTCCAGGCGGGCTCGGCAGCGAAGCCACTTCCGCCCCAGGTATGCGAGGCCGCGGCCTGCGCTTCTTGCAGAAAGGTGAGCTCTCTCCTCGGCACCTTTGCCCCCGGCGTCTGCGCGGATCTTTCCTCCTTTCGCCCCGGGCCGGTGGCAACCAGGAGGCGACCCGGGGGAAGAGAGTACGTCTGCAGGGAAACGCGGGGTTTGTGGTCCCTTTGAATGGACTTTCACAGTGTGCGGCGCATCTCCGGCTTGGGCCGGGACCAGGGTAGTACAGACGGGGATTAAGGGGCTCCTGAGCTCTGTGCTCTCCCCAGCTCTCTACCGGGCCCTCGCCAGCTCTGCCACTTTTCAGCGGTGTACTACTGGACTTCCGCTCTTCTTTAAAATGTTCTTAGTACCTACCCAAGTGTTTACTGTACAAAGGGTTGAACCCAGAGCCTTTGCACTGAGCTACATTCCCAGCCATACCGTCTTTCCAAGACAGGTTCTCGCTAAGTCGCTACGTTTCTCACACTGGGCTCGAACAGGATCCTCCTGCCTCAGCCTCCCAGAGTGCAGGGATTACAGGCGTGCACCACCACGCCTGGCTCCTAAGAGTGATTTTGAGAACTGAGTCAAGCGCACGGTAGAAGATAACGGCAGGTCATTTGTTACTAGTATTCTGTAATTTTTTTTTCTCTAAGTTTTGAGAAACACTCAGTTCTCTAGGAGCTTCAGTGTACTTAGCATGGAGTCAGAGCTCCACCTGTAGCACCTGAAGGAAGTGGGGCTGGACCGGAATCCCTTATATGAATGATTTTATTGTTTTCCTGGAGAGGGTCCCTCCCGCTGTTACCAGGGATGTCCACTGTAATTGATGGGGAAGTTGTGATGGAGTTCTGATTTCTCGCCTCTTCTTTTTCCAGCTTAGACCTGGGAAAGGCTACAGGAGGAGGGAATGACCTTTTGGCTCCAGGCAGCAGAGTCTTACCTGAGTAGAATCTAGCATCCTTCCTTCCCCCGGGTCCTATACTTTTGGGGGAGAAGGTATTTTCTTTACTTATTGGCTAAATCTGCTACAAAGCTGCCCTGGTATGTTAAGTCAGTGCAGGAAGGGATGGGGGAGTGCTTAGACATGAATAATACAGTGAACAAACATTTAGTGCTAAATATTATTGTAAGAGAATTTTATGACTTAACATCATTAACATCACAACAATCCTACAGTTGAGGGGACTGTCAGCCCAATCTAGAGATGAAGAAACACATGGGTTGTTTGTCCTAATTTTCACAGTTAGGCAACTAGGGAGAAGCTGAATTTAGGTAGTTTACTCCATTGCCTTTGTTTGGTGTGTGTGTGTGATGTTCGGTTTTTTTGTTTTTTGTTTTTTGTTTTTTTTTTTTTGGTTTTGTGAGAGAGAGCCTCCTTATGTAGTCCAGGCTAGCCTAGAACTGGTGACTGTCCTGCTTCAGCCTCCTTTTTTTTTCAGCCTTCTAAGCAGTGGGATTATAGGCATGGGCCACTATGCCTGGTTCTGTGTTGCTTTAGTTCTTATGTTCCTGCCATCTTGCACCTCCCCTGGTACAGGCGTGACCATCCTATCTAGTGGCTACTGCTAGTTTTTAAGAGGTAAAGTCATACATGGGACAGTCAGGCATGTACCACTGGTGGTTCAGGCCACCCATCTCATAAACGTGTTTTGTATCAGGTTGAAAAGTTGTGTTTGGGCTTTTGTAGAGTCACAAAAGCTATGTTAATGAGTTTTGACTTTTTTTTTGGTACTAGTAATCGAACTCAGGACCTTGCACTTGCTAGGCAGATGCTTGTGCCACTGAGCTGTATCCCCAGTGCAGTTTTGACATTTTGATAACATTTTTTTAGTTATCTGCAATTTAATTGTATTTGA
Organism: Chinchilla lanigera; assembly: GCF_000276665.1. NCBI lineage: Eukaryota > Metazoa > Chordata > Mammalia > Rodentia > Chinchillidae > Chinchilla > Chinchilla lanigera. Next base: position 1,702,787 of record NW_004955555.1, on the reverse strand, counting down.
AGTATTTATGGTTCACATTTTGAATAAATAAATGATTATATATTGTAGATATTAAGAAAATATATAAAATATAAGGAAGAAATGTTATTACCCATGAACACAGGGTATACTGGTGATAACAGTATTTTCATGTTCCTATTCAGTAGATTTAGTTTTGGATTTTTACCTAAGTTTTACATAATAGACTGTGGGACTCAGTGGTCTCTCGTTGGTCCCTGGGAGAAAATGGCAAGAGGATTTAGAAAATAAAGACAAGAGACAATAGCCGGGTTAGGTGGAGTTACCTCTTGCCTGATGAGCATGAGGACTGAATTCAGTAGTGGGGGTGTTTATTTATACCCTCCAGAGGTTGGTTAATTTCTAACAGCAGTCAGTTAACAAGTTACAAAGGCTGTGCTTTGTGTTTTCGGACTGGGTTCATCCTGCGTGTGTAATTATTTTCCAGCTTCAGCGGCTCCCAACAATAGATTTTACTTTTCCCTTGTGTTTTATTACTGTGGAAATTTATAAGACTAGCCCAGACCTTTCATTCCCCTCTCCTTCCCCCCTCCATATATATGAATGACTTTACTACAGTGTAATCTTCACAAACTGGTGCTGTTTTGCCTTCTGTGTTTAGGTTGACTTCATTAAGAAACACTGCAAAATCTAGCTAAAGCTAATTCTCAAAGCCATCCAGTATCCAATAGTAATGATCAAGGACACTTCTTATTCAAAAGCATTTCTGTAGGGACTCCTTGGTCTCTCCATGGACCCTGGAGGAGAACAGTGGGAATGAGGAAAAGATAGACAAGAGACAAGGAGCTGGGTCAAGTGGAGGCCTCCTTACTGGATGGGTAAGAGGACCCGAACAACAACAGTAGGGGTGTTTATTTATACCTTTGCAAAGTTAGTATCATGAGATACAGGGTTGCCTAGCAACTAATGACTGAATTGTCTAGGCAGGATGCTTTTCTCAAGACTGAGGTAGCTTGACTGCTTTAGGCATTCTGGCTCTGTCTTGCCCTCGCATGTATGACCAATTTCCAGCTTCAGCCACTCCCAACAATTTCAGTCTCAGTGCCTTTAGGGTGGGAAATCACAATAAACTTTATTGTTTCTCAGGCTATTGAACTTTTACACGATAGGCCAGTGAGGATCCTTTTATTTCTGACAAAACTCACAAAACATGATGGTTAAGTCCATGAGAATGAATGGAGTTCATGTTGATGGACACTAGTGGGTCAGTTGCACATGAGTAAAATATTATCAGCAAAATATTATCACTGCTGCTGAATAACACATTGAATGACCAGAGGCTTTAAACGTGCTTCCTAACAAACTTTATAAATCTGTCCTTTTGGCCGTTTTCTGCTCCAGCATATTTTAGCAGTATCAATTTTAACACATGTTAGCAGATGTAGCTTGATTATGCTGTTTGGGTTCATAGTGAGTTAGTGTTTTTTTTTCAGCTTCTTTGGAGATATGTTACCAGTAGTTCTTTTTTTTTTTTTTTTTTAGGTTTTTAGGTTTTTAGGTTTTTCTCTGGTACCGAGAACAGAACTCACGACCTTGTGCTTGCCAGGCAGGCGCTTTTTGCCGCTGAGCTAAATCCCCAGCCCCCTGTTACCAGTAGTTCTTACAGACTATTCCTAGAGCCTCATTATTCAGTCACTTCAAACTGGGCATCGATTCCTTGAATAAACAACAAATGAGCAACATCAGTAACATCTGTGGAATCATCAAGGGCCAAATACAATTTAGCAAAATATTTTCTCTTTTATTTTATTTTATTTTATTTATTTTTCTCTTATATTTTAATGGACTATAGTGTTGTTTCTATTATCAGCAACTCTTAGAGCAACTGTTCTTGCCCAAAGCCCCATAATTTTAAGCAAAATTATTTTTTTTGTCTGGATATATTTCCTTACCTGCTACAATCAAAACATGATCTAATCAGCTCATCACTGGTAAATTATTTTCCTTGGATGGGAAATAGAAGCTGACTATCTGAATATCCAAATCTTGCTTTGTTTGCAACTTCATTTTTATTATTGGTTTTTGTGAAAAAATTCAGCGTGATGAAACATTTCATTTGAAATTTTCAAATTTTCCTGAATATTGCTTTATTCTGAGTTATTTGTGATGAGTGCTCACAGTGTTGACATATATTGTATTCTTTTAATGTGGCCATGTTCTCACTTTATAATAAGCAAAAGACTTAGGTGTCTAATTCAATAACTGTGTCATCACCATTGTGCCTCAGAAGTGTGACAGACCCTGTGTTTCTGTTCTTTTTTGATGCATAGGTACTGACAAAGAAAAAACTGCAGTATGTGGTGTAGCAATACATGTGGTATTTGAAATGCTACTCAGCATCATTTTAACACGAATGAGTTAACCCAATCCCGGTCCTGTATTTGTGTTGTGCTTAGCTACAGTACAGAGAAACGGGAGTGGCACATGTTGTCCCTGTCACAGTTACAGAGCTCAGCTGCTTTAATCAGACGTGGCATTAGGCAGCCATGCGCATGTTTTACCCAGGAAGGAACATAATTGGATATTAACTGTACCTAACAGGTAAAGAACCAAGAATATTAGGTAGGTTGACCACTGTTTAGATGCATATGAAACAAGAATTGCCTTTTATTTTTAATTATTTTGCGGTTTGCAGTACTGGGGAAGGAACCCAAGGCCTTGCACATGCTAGGCAAGTTAGTGTAAACTGAGGCATGACAGGGGCCACCAACTCAGGTGAAGTTGAAGCAATAAGCAAAATTGATTCCAGCCTGGGTGCAGGTGGGCCAGGGGCAGTAAGACCGTTGGCCCTGAGGAACTGGCTGGGGAAGGTTTTATAGGGGTGTTTGGATAGGGCAGGGGTATGGCAGGGAGGAGTGGGAAATTTTTAGTCTGCGTCTGGAGAGTTGGGAGTCTTGGTGACATCCACGTCTGGCAGGTACGGCTGTGTAGGGTGGTTGCTTGTTCATCTCCTTTGGCAAGCTCTCGCTCCCTGTTACCTCTGTGTCTTGGCAGCTAAGGTCCGCGGCTCTGCTCGGGAGTTTTCTCTTCTCTGTCGGTAGGATAGACACCCGCAGCCTGTCTTTTAATTTCGAGTCCCTCCGTGGTTAGTGAGCCCCTGCTTAGAAAAGCTGATGAAGCAGGTCTTGATGAGAAGCCTCCGTGCTGCTGGCAGAGGTATCTACTGCACACGTTGCTGCCGTTTCCTCCGGGTGACAGCTCCAGGAGCATCTTACAATAGCGAGGGGGAGCTGGGAATCAGGAGGCTGGGTCCCGGGCCTTGTTCTATTCCTGGCAGTGGTTCCCTGACGGTTTCCTTAGAGGCTGTTAATTGTGTGGGCTCAGCTTGCAGACTGCCTCCATTCATCCCATAGTCTGTGGTTTGCAACTGTCTCTGCAAACTCTGGTCACCTGTAGGGATTTCATAAAAATGCTTCGATAGATCCTGATTTATAGATCCACCCCTGGACTCTGGGCATTGGTAATATTTTTTAAAACTCCCAGGTGGTGCCAGTGACTGAGAGCCATGATCCTACAAATTGAGAGCAGAGTCTGGGCTAATTATCCTGGCTGTTCTGCTGGCTAAATGGAAAGTTATGAGCACATAACTTTTGTTACCTGTGATGGAAGTTACAATTGTCCCACCTCCTGGGGCACTGTGAGGATTAAATGGGGCACTTCCGCTAAAGCCTGTGTTCTGGCTTTTGGCTTCTCAACACCTCCTGGGCTTGCTCTTTTGCTCCAGGGTTTCTTTAACTCTCATTCTGTTCAAGCACTCTGAGGAGTCCCTGCCTGAGTTCAGACCTGACTCAGATCAGGAGGTCTCAGGGTCCCATTGAGCCCCTCCGTCCCTCTCCCTCTTGCACACGCTACTCTAGCATTTATCCCGGAACTGTATCATTTTTAGAAGACAATTGGGAAATGTGATATGTCAAAGCAAACGCCCTTCTTTCTCTGCCGTTAGGAAGCGAAGGTGCTGTGCACACTTGCTCTACATTCTCCAGCAGCGCCTGTGTGGGCAGGGGCGTTGGAGAGGGACGAGTTACTGGAGCAGCAGACCTCTCTCCAAGGTGCTGCTCAGAGGCTCTGCCTGATCCTCAGTTCCTAATTAGCTTTTTTTTTTTTTTTTAGTTCTTTCTTTCCCACCAATGGCCTTGAAGTCATCCCACAACAATTCTGGTTTGGTTTTTGGGTTTTTTCCAGTACCGGGAATCGAACTCACAACCTTGTGCTTGCCAGGCAGGCGCTGTGCCGCTGAGCTAAATCCCCAGCACCACCGCCCCCCCCCCCCCGCAACAATTCTAATGTAACAAATTCCAAGGAGGAACTCACAGCATTAAACTTCTCTTCAGATCTGTCTAACGATCAGCACTGAGCAGCGTTACACAGGTGAGCACACTTAACCCCATAGACAGCCCTGAGGGGCGGTGTTCTTATCGCCAATGTGATCTGGTCCAGGTGAGGCAGAAGGTCTCCTGTTTTAACGTCAGAAATACCCGGTAGTAGCAGGCTGGGGGTGTAGCTCAGCGGTAGAGTACATGCCCTAGTATGCTCAAGGCCCTGGGTTCCATCCCTAGCACTGAAAACCCCCCGACAGATTTCATCTTTTTTTTTTCATTGTATTGCTATGGGATATATCTGTTGTAGCTGTGAACTTCCTCTGGCTTCAGGAAAAATATTAACCAACCATTGGAGTAAAGGGTGATTTTCCTTGGACAGAGCAAGAATCGCTGCATCCAGATGTCTTACAAAATACATTTCCAGGGGCAGTTTTATGATGCATAGTAATGTCTACTTCTCTGCAGCTGCAAGGAAATAGAGAGCTTTGGTGTTTTATAATAGCTTTCCATCCTTCTCACCCACAGTGCTGACAACAGTCCTATGATGCTGGCTCTGTAAATCGTCCTAACAACAATCCTGTAATATTAGCACTGTAAGGGTCCCAATTGGCAGATGACAGGATTGAATCACTGGGAAAGATAAGGATAAGGAATTTAACTGTGGTTACTCACAAGTCGATAGCAGCACCAGGTTCTGAACACAGGTATTTAGCACCAGGGGTCCACTTTTAACCCGTGCTCTTCACTGCTGCATCTTTTCTGGGTTTCCTGGAATCAGAATGAACACCCCAGGAGCCATGCCGGGTACAGCTGTGCAGGTCGTTCAGGGCCGAGTGGTGTTATGTGGGCTGGAGTCTAGCCCACACTGTCCACCGCTTAGCAGATGTGTATGGACTATCGGCGGGGAGGGAACAGATACCTTTCCGTATGTGCACAAGGGTACAATTCCCTTTCATTCATGGCTTCTTTCCTGTTACCCTGTTCTGCCTTCTCAGGTCACTGCCTTTCCCTAGAAAAAGGAGGAAGAAATGACCAAATTTCAGGTGAGTTGATTTTTATTTCTGCCATTTATCTGTTATTTCTTAGAGGGCATGCGCATGCTCTCTCTCACACACACACACACACACATTCCTAGCCAAAATTAGGAATGGCAATATTCTTTTTTTTTTTGTCTTTTTGAGACACAGTCTCGCTATGCAGTTCAGGCTGGCCTTGAGCTCACTTTGTAGCCCAGGCTGGTATGGAACTTGCAACGATCCTCCTGCCTCAGCCTCCCCAGTGCTGGGATTACAGGCGTGTGCCACTACGCCCCGCTCTAGCAATATTCTTTTGACACTATTTACTTTCAGCCACTCTTGGTTTTTGTTTTTGTCCTTTAATTTTTTTTCTTTTTTTGGTTTTTTGCTTTTTGATACAGGTTGTGCTATGTAGTTCAGGCTGGTCTTGAACTCACTGTGAAGCCCAGGCTGACCTCGAATGTAAGGTGGTTCCCCCCCCTCAGCTTCCCATGTGCTGAGATTAACAGGTGTGCCTGCCATGACTGGCTTCTTCTTAGTTTTTGACATTTTTATTTCACAAATAGTAGTACAAAAGAGAATAGAAATTTTAAAATTTCATGCATTATTTTTCTTACAAATCACTTGGGTTTTTTTCATAGTTATTTTAAGATATGCCTTCATAAATGTATGTGCAGTCCTAGGTATATTTTAAAATTGGAGGTTTTTTTTTAACTTCAAATAGTAACATTTTTATTATCTAATATTATTTCAGTGAACTGTTATTACGCCCACCGTTACCTTTTTCTTTAAATTATTTCCCATTCACAAGCTTTTAAATTCCTGAGGATTCTTACAGTTTTGCATTGCAGTAGCAGCTTTCCTACATATAGAGAAGGTTGGTTATTTTTTTTTTTTTGGGTACCAGGAATCGAACTCAGGACCTTGCACTTGTCAGGCAGGCACCTATGCCACTGAGCTATATCCCCGGCCCCTTTGGGACTTTTTAAAAAGAACACCTAAAGTACAGTTTTGTCTAACAAAATCATACTGAAGCTAAACTTGAAAAAAATATTTTTCATACAAGAAAAGTTAGATAATTTCATCTCAGTACCTGAAGCTTTCTGTGTGTATTGTGTATGTCTGTGTGCTTCTTTATTCATTAATTAATTTACTACCTAATACAGATAGTTGATTTAACATTTTTTTAAGTCATACTGTAGGACTGATAAAGACTTTTTATCTGTCCGTTTAATCATAGCTCCGAGCAACCAAGTAGGACCTTGAGAGCATTTGCACTGTTCCCATGAAGATAAGAGGTTCAGGTTCTCAAAGACAGGGGTCCAGTCAGCTCCAGAGCCTTTGCCTTCTGGTCAGCAGAGTCAGGCAGACTCCTAGGCATAAAGAAACGAAACTGCAGAGCAAACCAAACAAGGGTTCATTCAGAGCTGAGCTTGGGATGCTCAGAACTCCAGGCAGGACAAGTGCAGTATTGGACTTGTCTCCATGTAAAATGTTTAATTTTCTTGCAGCAAGAAGTTATAAGACAAGCAGGGCATGGTGGCTCACGCCTGTAATCCCAGCACTTGGGAGGCTGAGGCAGGAGGATTGTTGCGAGTTTGAGTCCAGCAAGGGCTACCAAGTGAGCTCAAGGCCAGCCTGAACTGCATAGTGAGACCTTGTCTCAAAAAGACAAAAAAAAAAGAAGTTATAAGACAAACGGCAATATAGAAGGAAAAATATTTCCAGTGTACCTAGAAATAAAGACTTTTGTGCCCCCAAATGAATATTATTTTAAAATAAGAAATAAACAGCAGTCATCTTTATTACTACTCAATTTTGTGAAAATTTAAAAAATAATTAGTTGTTGCTTTCCAAATTTACTTCTGTGATTATCAAAGGTTTTTGTTCATTTGTTTAAGTACAGTATTATCTAGTGTTGGACCAGTATAGGATTGATATTATTTCTGGAGGAAGACTTAGTTTAAAAAACCTTTTCTTGAGGGAAGGTTTTTAACAGTTGCCATTATGATTTCAAAATGGTAAAAGTCACTATTGTTCACCCTGGCTATTTCTACTTTCTGATATTTATTTTGAAGAGCTAATCAACAGGGTTCCAGGGACTAAGAACTATGTAAAAGGATGCTTTTTTTTTTTTTCTTGTCTTTTTGAGACAGAGTCTCGCAATGCAGTTCAGCCTGGCCTTGAGTTCACTTTGTAGCCCAGGCGGGTCTCGAACTCAAAATGATCCTCCTGCCTCAGCCTCCCGAGTGCTGGGCTTACAGGCGTGTGCCAACACATCTGGCTAAAAGGATGCTTTTTGCACTATTTTTTAGAATGGGTAATCTAAAACTAAGTAAATATGTATGAATTGAATCAGTTCATTATATGGTAGATCATCAGTTCCTTCAGTGACTATGTAGCCCTAAAATGGGATAAAAATAATGATAATGAGGTGAGTGTGATAGCTGACATTTATTGGATAGTTACTGTGTGACAGTTACTGTTCCTGAGTGCTACTCATTTTATTAACGGGACTCTGTGGCATAGGTATCAGCATGTAAATGAGAGAAGGAGAAACTTGTCCATTATCGAATATCGGGTTAAATAACCCTTAGTTATGGCAGACTGATCAGGCCCGCAATCTCCCAAGCGAGTGGACGGCAAAGGCTTAAATAAATGAGACAGTGAAAATGATTTCAGGGCTCCAGGAGGGACTAACGCTCTTACAGCTTTGATATTCTCTGAGTTTAGCCAAAGACTCCTCTGGGCAACCCATATTTATTTGGTTTACAAACAAAGGAGGAGGATACTCAGGAAAAGGTGGGAATCTGGACAGAACTTTGGGAGAATTTTCCCAAAGTAGTAAATTATGTCAGTGAGGAGAACTACCTTACCTTTAGGGTAGTATTTATTGTAGGGGTGTGGAGCCTGCAGTTGCAGTCTCCTTGCAGTTCCATTGGGGTTGGAGCCAGACGTCCTCAGCTGTGGCCTTATCTTGTCCTTTGAGGTGTCACAGCTTCACAGAGGGGACTTGGTTTATTCACTATGAGTCCATTGCCTATCTTCAGCCAAGGTGCCTAAGCTTCAGACAACTCACAAGTAAACACCGAAATCCAGCTCAGAGCCACTTTGTGGTGGTCCCCAACAGTCCGTGATCACAAGATCTGCCAGCATAGGGCAGAACATCTGGATGTGCACAGAGGCAGTCAGGCCCCAGATGGGACACAAAGGCAGAAGAATATATTGGCAGATTAAGTAAGTGCTTGTGCATGTAAAAGAGGCGAAACAGACCATCAGGCACATCTTCAATAACGTGTAAAATATCAGCCCAGGATCAACAGAGTTCCAGGGATGTACCTCTGGGAGTGCCAGCAAAAGGCGGCAAATGCAAGGGTTTCTTTTCCTGCAGCAGCATGAAAGGCAAACCAGAGGCATCTACTTCAATTCGATTTGAGTCCCTGAGAATCCAGAGTAACTTCCCTCGCTTTACACTTTGTCAGTCCCTCTGTGTTCCATAAGCAGTCGGTATGTGTTTGGTGCCGTAGGAGGCGGTGACCTTCAGGGACGTGGCCGTGGTCTTCAGCGAGGAGGAGCTGGGGCTGCTGGACTCTGCCCAGAGGAAGCTGTACCGGGACGTGATGCTGGAGAACTTCAGGAACCTGCTCTCCGTGGGTGAGGACGGCTCGCTGCGCAACCCTGTGGCTGCCTCCGGGGTGTCTCTGTGGGCTCCCCTGTTTGGAGTTCTGGGCCCTTTGCAGTCATCCTCTGAGCCTGAGTGCCTGAAGGGCCTTTCCCTTGTGTGCAAAATACATTTTCAAGGGCAGCACAAGCAGGAGATTTCTGATGGTTCTCTCCGGGCCAAAGTCTCTCTTTTGAGCTGTAAATGGGCAAATTAGGGTTCCTGCTCCATTGGTTTGTTGTGAGATCAGCTTCGTTGGTTGCTCCAGTTTTGTTTTGTTGTTTATTAGGGCACCAATAACTGTTTATTAATTTGATTTGTGGGAAGTATTATTGTTTTTTTCTTTAACAGTGTATTTGTAAATAACTTCAAATTTACAGGAAATTTATAAAAATAAAAGAGCAGGAGTACCTACATGGCTTCATCTGGATCCACTTATAGTACCATTGTACCCCTTTGCTTTCTCTCTATATACATTTATAAGTGAAAGTGTATATATTTTCATAATATTTTTTTCTGAACCTTTGAGGGTAATTTACATACACTGTGGCCCTTTTTCTCCCAGTAGTTCAGTGTGTATGCAGAGTTTGGGAGTCCCTAAGACCACCCTCACTTCCGACATCAACTGCAAGTTTTGAGGACCCCACGGCCACTGTCAGGCCTGAAAATTCACTAGAGGGACTCAGAGCTCACCAGAGGCTGTTATCTTTGGAAGTGTGGTGTATCCCAGGGAAAGGAGACAGACTGAGCTCTGCAAGGGAGGAAGCCGATGGGGCAGATCCAAGAATGGTCCAGACTTGCGCTTCCCCTTGGCCTCTCTCTGGGCAGTTACTTATTTAATATTAAAGTTGTTTCCATTTGGCTCTTCTAAGGTGGCTGTGTCACAATCCCTAATAGTGTTCTGAGCAATCCTTATATGCTCACCTTTTACTTTGCCCGAGCTCTAGAATCATCCGTGGCTATTATTGGGAAATTGTATTTAACAAAAAGATCCGGATACTATGGTCATTGCCACTATGGTATCTTGGTTTCTTGGATTCAGAGGATAGAATTCAGAAGTGTGTTTGTGTGTGTGTGTGTGTACATATATGTGTATTTACACTTGCATATATATTTATATGTACATGAATATACAGATATCTGTATAAATCTTTATGTAAGTGAATAGATGTTCAATTCAAAATAGAAATGTTACAATTATATTGATGTATCATTTTTTATCCATGAAATTGACAAAAATTTAAAATTTAACACCAGTTTTTGTCAGACTCTGTAGAATAAAAGTATTCTCACACACTGAAAATAAAAATACAGACTGAGACCACCCTCAGGGAGGAGAATTGGACACTGTCAACAAAGCTATGTATTTATTCTTCGATGGTCCATCTCTGGGAATTCTTACAGGCAGCCAAGTGTGAAAAAGCATTAATAGTACACTACAATTTGGGCAAGAAAGAGCAGAAAATAAGTAACTGTGTATCTGTTTATCTTAAACAGGAAGGAAAGATTAACCAGAAAATCATGAGGTTGGTTTCTTACACTGGGTGGGAGGTAACAGGGCGGAGAGGAGAGGATGTCACAGGATGCCATGTTTGGCCGTGTGTACCTTATTAGCTAGTTTTGACAAAGTGGATGTCATCAGGCTTAATTATTTTGCTTTTCTTACTTTTTTTTTTTTTTAACAGCACATCAGCCCTTCAAACCAGACCTGATAGCCCAGTTGGAGAGAGAAGAAAAGCTTTTGATGGTGGAGACAGAAACCCAAAGAGATGAATATCCAGGTGAGAACTGTACCATAGGAACAAAGCAGTTGAAGCCCCTTAAAGACATAAGGCAGGACGTGTCCGTTTCGCTTAACACTCCAGCGGAACCCATGTCATAGATAGTAAAGAGCCTATTAGGCCCTGCACTGTCTGCCCCTTACCCCTGGAGCCTTCCCTAGTTACGTGCCGTTGTTTGTTCTGCCTGTTCTGTTGTCCCGGCTGCACCGCGCCGTGCTGCCTGTCAGACCTGTCAGCTCCGTTCTGTGTCAGGTTCATGACTTGCTTTTCTTTCTGCCTCAAATGAATGAATCAGTTAATCGATGCCTAGTCTTTGCTGTCTTCAGCCCGCCTTCGGACAGCTATGCCCGATGCATGCCTCTCCTACGCGTTCAGTTCCTTGGCTATTCATACATAGATAGCCATCCTACCTAAAGGACAAGAATAGCCAGTCAATTAAAGTAAACATCAAAAATGATCAGTCCCAGCGTTTAATTGACCTTTCTTGTGCAAGTGAGACCCTTGAATTCGTACGCCCAGCCTCGTCTTCCCATTCTTGCTTCTGTCCTAAATAGTCTCTTGTCAAAGCTTCCATCTTGAAGTGGAATTTTCAAGTTGGACATCTACTTGGGTCCAAATAATTTGGTCGTGTTTCTTGAGTCCTCTAGACTCTAACATCAAAAGCTGTGTTACAGCTGTATGGCTAAGGATGCTCCTAGGAAGGAAAAAGAATTTCAAAATGAATTGATTCACTTCTGTAATTTTCATTTCTGGCGGGGACACAGCTGTACAGACCGAACATTGCAAGTGTCTACATCCAACAATATCCCATGATCTCTTTTCAAATGCCCAGCCTACCCAGTCAGCCACTAAATTTTGTCTTCTCTTTTGGAAAGTGGTTGGAAACTTTTTTTCACTTGTAGTAAAACACATGATTTGGAATGCATGTCCACGTAAAGCCCATCAAAGCAACCAAAATCTGTTTTCATGGCATTTCTAGCAGAAGTAGAGGGTCGGCGGCCTGTGGGCACCACCTGCGGCCCTAGCTGAGGTGAGGCTCCCAGCCCTCGGGGCTGTGAAAGGCGGTCCTTCCTACACTACATCCCAACACTGCTCGGTGTCCCGAGGGACCCCTCGCTGGTGCCACCATTGCTGGTTGCAACTGAAACTCTTAGCACGGATGGAAAGATGCCTTTTTGGACCACAGGGACAGACAGGCGTTTCTACACTGTTCTACAAACCAGGGGCTTCTGGACTTTTCTTCCTTTCCCATAGCAAATTGTTTAACTTTGTTTCCAATGTCATCTCTCATTGCACCCAAACCGTCCACCTTATGAACCAGACCTTTTTGAGTAATTGTCATCTTTTAAGTATTACTGTCATGTTTTTTCCTGTTTCATTTTGTTAATTTGCTGGTTCCAGCTAGCTCTGAATCCACTAAACTTTCAGGAAAGTATTTGGCAATTTTGATTTTTTTTTCCATAGGAAGAGACTAGAAAGCAACACTTCTGCCCCAGTCAGCATGCGTACTATCTTTGGCAGTATCCAAATCCATGAATTTTAAATGCAAAAGCCAACCTCGGAGAGGTGGGCTCTCTGTCCCCAGGATATACTTTCATGTTTTTGTTGGCACGTTCTAGCGGCCCATTTTCTGCTTTCCAAAGAAGGGCTCATTCTCCCTCCTAGTTTATATTCCTGTGCTGTTCAGGCTCATAGAAAGGCAGGATAGGGTAGCAACTTGTAGGCAGATGTCAGGGTCATGACCTGAGGCTTGAGACCCATCAGAAGGCGCTCATGTATCAGGCTCCCCAGCGTCACCTTTCTCAGCTTATCAGCACAAATCCGCGAGCTTCCCAGTGGGCCAGCTTTCTCCAGTATTTCTTTAAACAACGTCACAGGCACCTTTCTTCTCTGTCCAAGTGGATGTCACTCCCCACAGTGAAAAGAGAAACAGGCGAGGTATTTTTCTGAGAGGCAGCTCCTAACAATTTCTCATCTTTAATTGCATATCTTCCCAGAGATGAAGTGAAGACCCTGTTTTCTTCCTTTACCCCTCTAATATTGTATAAACCACTGGTTAGAGAGAAACTTTAATCTCTTTTATATAGTGCTGGGAATTGAACCCAGGGCTTTCCAACTGAGCTAAACCACAGCCTTGATTTAATTTTTTTATTTTGAGAAAGGGTCTTGCTAAGTCACTAAATTGCCGGGGCTGGGCTCAAGTTTGGGATTGTCCTGCTTCAGCCTCCCAGAGTGCTGGGATTACAGGCCTGCACCAGCATAGCTGGCTGAAACAGTTGCTTTGTGAGAAGCTTCTCTCATGTCAGTCCGAAAGACTTGACATACTAAATTGTGTGTTTGTAGATACTTATTGGGCATTTTTGATGACGCTAAAATAAAACTGTAAGCACCGACTAACTAGCTGGAAACCCAGACTTCTTGTTTATCTGACATGCCTCCCTGTAATGTATCCCTTTGGTTCATTGTTAGGTGGTAAAATATTAATGCAGTAACTAAAAGCTTTGCTTGTGAGAAGGGAGAGGCATCAGTAAACTAGGTTTTAAAAATACCACAATGAGTACTTTTGGGCCAGTGTTTTCCCATAGTCAGTGCCCTTCCCCGGAGCCATGGTGCACAGCTGTCCCTGGGGACCTTTCTTCTCTGGTTTTTCTTACTCTGAGGATAGGGTGAGTTTTACAAGTAAAACCATGTTCAAGGAAAAATACACAATTTTTTTTTTTGAGACCAGTCTCACTATGTTGTCCACTGTGTATCCTCCTGCCTCAGCTTTCCAGAGTGCTGGGATTACAGTCGTGTGCTACTGGCAAAAGTTGTCAGGAACCACAAATTATAAATGGAGTCTAGGGAAGGTCCAAGGCAGTCCTTGTCCTGCCCTTGAAGCCAGACTGACCGCGGAAACTCCCTGCCCTTTTCTGGTGACAGCTGGGAGCCCTAGGGCTAGTGACTGCTGCGGCACTCACAGGGCAAGGTGAGAGCTGCTGAAGATGATGAGTTCCCTGGGGAAATGACAGCTTCCTTACTGCCTCCCGCCTCATCCTTGCGAGAATGCTTTATTCTTGCCAGCCCACCATAGTCACCATTACTGTTCCCGAAACACTCACTGCTCTTCAGCCGTTGTCCTTGGCCGGATGTAATCAGTAACTACCAACGTTCTGGCTGCTTCGTGGCCTTTTGTTCCCCACGAACAACTGGTCATCCCAGATCCCTGCTGCACCCCTATTTTGTCTCTTGCTCTTCCCACTGTGCGCTGTAACACCTGGTGGGAGATTGGGGACTCACTGCAGGGGTCCCCGATAACTGGCACCGTCGGAAGGGTCTCCAATAAAAAATAGCTTTAAAAATTAAAGAATAGCCAGGTACAGTGGCACATGGCTGTAATCTCAGCATTTGGGGAGGCTGAGGCAGCAGGATCACAAGTTCAAACCAGCCTGGGTAATTGAGCAACTTAGCAAGACCCTGCCTCAAAATAAAAAATATAAAGAGATGTAGCTCAGTGTGAAGGCACTAGTTCAGTCTGTACTTCCGTGGGGTGGGATGGGACCAAGCAAAATTGGAGACTCAATCCATAATTCGAGCCTGTGGGTCTTTTAGGTCACTAGCGTTCATTTCATCCACAGGAAATCCTTGTAAGCTTTGCTTTTCTCACCCGCAGCGTGACCCTGAGTGCAGGCTTGCTTCTCACACAGCCTTTTAGCCTCCAGCAAAGTTACCACCGCCAGTTCCCTTCCCACAAAAAGATAACTTGTATTTGCATACCCTTTTAGTCCACTGAGCGAGGATAACTTGGGACTGTTTATTCATCAGCCCATGTTTACTGAGCAAGCGCTATTCACTAGGCAGGGTTGCAGGCAGTGAGTATAATGTGGTAGTGCCTATCCTGGGGATAACACTTTGGCTGTGGAGAGACCGCCACACACAGATAAATTAAGAATTGCTGTGTTTGAGGACTAGGTGTGAAAAATTTCCTTTTTTACTATCTCTTTTCTGGATACCTCAGAAACTGAATGTACTTAACCGGTTGTCTTCAGAGAGGGTACTTCTCATCAGGACATGAAGATCTGCCATTAGCCTACCATTGGAGCTTTAATAACTAGGCAGCAAGCCATTTCTACCCAAGTATGCCTGTCTTCAAGTCTTTTTTTGGTGCTTGAAACTCCCAAAGTGTGAAGTTCCCAGTAAAATGGTGCAAGGCAAAGTCGATGTTCACCGAGTTACATTTATGGCTGATGAATTGCTTTGAGGGATACCTTGTAGGTGTCAGGAAACTTAGCTACCCTTGCCCACCCTCAGCCTCTAGGTGTTTTTTAATGAAGTCTTTTGAGTTGAATCCTGTAACAGTGTTTCACATTCTGATCTGCACCAGGCTTCTTGGTAATTGTAAAATGTCTTTTCAAAGGAGTTAAAAGTGATAGTGATTTACAGTGACTTAGAAGCATTTATTCTCCTGAAGATAAATAGCTCTTTAGAGACGGGGTACAATGATGTCTTGAGCATCGATTAAAGGTCTGTGTTTACCTTCTTCAGCATAGCATGTAACACATCATTGGCTTACAGACAAAAACATTATCATGCCCATGTGCTAAAGAAAAGAGAAAAAGTTATTATCAGGGAAAAAGCATTTGTCCACTTACAACCACTGTTGTTCTTTCCAGTTTGAGAATATTCTCTTCTGTCTTCTCCTTTGGATCTTTAGGCAGCCCATAATAAGCCCATAATAACATGCTTATGCTTTTACTAGGTCTCTTGAATGTATCGCCACATCTGCTATCTAGTGGGTGTGTCACAGTACCCTGCTTTTGATGCACACAGATAGTCTGAATTTTCTCCATCCTACTTACACCACTATGTAGCCAAACAGGAGGCATTTTTCTAAGGATTCTTAAAACTAGTGCCATGAATTTTCTTTTATTCATTCAAGTTTCATGTTACAACCAAAGTGTAAAATTTTGAGATCTCTGAATAAAGCATTTATTTGTGCACTTGTCTGAATTCTGTTTATCTTTATAGGACACAACATTCAACATAAGGAGCATATTGAAGAAATGGGATTAAGTTACCTTCCCCCCAGAGAGCTTTCCTCCTATCAGACCTGGAAGCAAGGTGCTATCGGCTTAGCCACTTGTCAAGATTCCATGAAAATCTTTCAGGAAAAGAATTTCCAGTTGCAAAGACAAGGGGCTTCTCCCTGCCAGACGTGGGCAGGAATGCCAATCCAGATTTCGGAAGATGGGAACTATGTAATGATTCATGTAGTGGATGATTCCAGTTATGTAAAAAATCAAGAGTTTCCATGCTTGAGAGCCCAACACCCTTGGAGGAAAATGTATCTGACCGAGGCCCATAATCCTCAGTGTAAATGTCAACAAATTTCCATGAAAAATACTTTCTGTACGTGTGAGAGTGTCAGTTGGATTTCACGTCACAATGATAATCAGGGAGTACACAGAAATGAAAAAAACTACAATGACAGTGACTGTGGAGAGGATAGCATGGACGTACCGTTTCTTAATCAGAACTTGGTCCAGGCAGAGCAGAAGCCCTGCCCATGTACTGAGTATAGAGAAGACTTCAGTGATGACTACAGCTCTGATGTTCAGCAGCAGCTGGACCTAGCAGGGAAACCATGTATACGCAGTCCGTGTGGAAGGGCCTATAATTATACGTCAGTTCTTCGCAGTCATCCCAGTGTGCAGAGAGATGAAGGTGCTGTGGAGAGTTTACATCTGCAGTCCCATCAGAGAGCACGTACAGAGAAGGAATCATGTACATGTGGTGAATATGGCAAGAATATCAACCAGCGCTCCTCTCTTAGCTCTTACGAGCTCACCTATACAGGAGAAATACCCTGGAGGTGCAAAGCTTATGAGAAAGCCTTCAGTCATAGTTTAGACCTCAGTAATAATTTTAGGGTCCATACTAGGGAGGGATCCTATGAATACGAGGAGAATGGGAACATTTTTAATAAGAATTTTTATCTTCGGGTTCATCAACATCAGAATATCTACACTGAAGAGAAACTGTACACCACTGTGGAGTATGGAAAAGATTTAACTTGTTATTCAAATCGTCACGGTCAGCATAGAGTTCACATGGAGAATTCCTATAATCCTGAGGAGTGTGGTAATGACTTCAGCCTGGCCTCACGTATTCAGGGCTTTCAGATAGCCCACCCCAGGGAACAACCATATAAACATGCCTACAGCAGTAGTCAAAATTCATGCATTCAAGACCGTCAGAAGACTCACATTAGAGAAAAACCTTACAAGGAGTGTGGAAGTGGCTTCGACTGGAGTTTGAAACTTAAAAGTCATCAGAAAGCCCATGCTGGACAGAAGCCATACAAATGCAATGTATGTGGCAAAAGCTTCCGTCATAGATCGGTTCTTAATGTTCATCAGAGAGTCCACACAGGAGAAAAACCGTATAAATGTGAGGCGTGTGATAAGGGATTCAGTCGGAGCTCATACCTTCAAGCGCATCAGAGAGTCCACTCTGGGGAAAAACCGTACAAATGTGAGGAATGTGGGAAGGGCTTCAGTCGGAATTCCTACCTTCAAGGCCATCAGCGAATACACACTGGAGAGAAACCGTATAAGTGTGAGGAGTGTGGTAAAGGTTTCAGCCGGAGCTCACACCTCCAAGGCCACCAGAGAGTTCACACTGGAGAAAAACCATTCAAATGTGAGCAATGTGGGAAGGGCTTCAGTTGGAGCTTTAATCTGCAAATTCATCAACGGGTTCACACAGGAGAAAAACCGTACAAATGTGGGGAATGTGGTAAAGGCTTCAGTAAAGCCTCAACTCTTCTGGCCCATCAGAGAGTTCACACAGGCGAGAAGCCATACCACTGTAGCGAGTGTGGTAAGAGCTTCAGTCAGAGATCCTATCTTCAAAGTCACCAGAGTGTCCACTCTGGGGAGAGACCGTACATATGCGAGGTATGTGGGAAGGGCTTCAGTCAGAGAGCATATCTGCAAGGTCATCAGAGAGTCCACACCAGAGTGAAGCCATATAAGTGTGAGATGTGTGGGAAGGGCTTTAGTCAGAGTTCACGGCTTGAGGCGCATCAGAGGGTCCACACAGGAGGGAAACCGTACAAATGTGAGATGTGTACAAAGGGCTTTAGCGAGAGTTCCCGCCTTCAAGCACATCAGAGGATTCATGCAGAAGGGAGACCCTATAAATGTGAACAGTGCGGGAAGGGTTTCAGTGGGTATTCAAGTCTTCAGGCCCATCACAGAGTGCACACTGGGGAGAAACCTTACAAATGTGAGGTGTGTGGGAAGGGCTTCAGTCAGAGATCAAACCTGCAGGCTCATCAGAGAGTCCACACCGGGGAGAAACCATATACATGCGATGCGTGTGGAAAGGGTTTCCGTTGGAGCTCGGGTCTTCTCATTCACCAAAGAGTCCATAATGGTGAAAAGTTCTATAAAAGTGAAGAGTATAGAAAGGTTTACTCTTCCTCAGAGGATCTACACAGAAATGAAGGCTTGTAAGATGATGTCCTGGTTTGTTTTGAAGTCCTCAAAAGGGAGCTGAAAATTTCTCGCCACTAGTATACTTTTCGTATATGTGCTGTTGAAGAGGGCACGCTAGAGTTCTTTTAGTAGAAAGAATATTTTTTTAAATGAAGATAGTGTTTCTTCCAACTTCAGTGTCTGATGGTTAGGAGGCCACACAGCAGAGACCTTTAATGAGAGGAGTTCTGTAACAGATTTTATCAAAATTTTAGTAAGTTTCTGCACAGGAGCTAGGGCTTCTAAATATGAGTACAGTCAGGAATTTAACAAAACTACAGTGATGAACATGCCTCACTCTTGTGTCCAGTGGAATGTAAGCTTGATGAGAAGGGATATTGCTCACTGTGAAGTCTACAAAACCACGACATTTTGCAACTCACAATAGGTAGTCCGTACTTCTTCCTAAATGACTAAAGTATGTAAAGGCATAATATTTGAAATTTTTATTCAGCTAATTTCAAAAAGCTCACACTTAAGAATGGATTTGGAGGAGGAATTAAGCAAATGCTCTCGATATTACTTCAAGTAAATATTATTTGAAATGTGGAGCATCAAGCAATATTGCAATCCGAAGTAACATGAATTTCGTTGTAACCTGATGGGATTGGTTCTCGTCATTTGTCCCATCTTTTGTTTTGTTTTTTGTCTTCTTGAGACAGGGTCTCGCTGTGCAGTTCAGGCTGGCCTTGAGCTCACTTTGTAGCTCAGGCTGGTCTCGAACTTGCAATGATCCTCCTGCCTCAGCCTCCACAGTGCTGGGATTACAGGGGTGCGCCACCACACTGGGCTGTTCCATTTTAAGGAAGGTTGAGCTGCATTTTGTTAATATGTGGTCTCTTTCTATACAGTACACAGTCGATTAAGGTTTACCTCTGTGTGTGTGTGTGTGTGTGTGTGTGTGTGTGTGTGTGTACATGTATGCACTTTAAATGACAATACAAACTGATTAACAGTGTTTCCGGGTAACTTTGCAAAAAATGGAATGCTGCATTTTACATTACATTTTTACTTCGGCCCTCTGTATTAAGGCAGAGTTTTACTGTAACATTTGGAAAATATCAGAAGTGTTACTAATGACAAATAGTTTTAAATAAATGTCAAAGTTATAATGCTTGGTGTTTTACTGTCTGTATTTCCATTAAACTTCATATTTATCTGACTGATTTCTAAGTGTAGGCTTTGTCCAGTCCAAACCTTCTTAGGCAGGGTTTATGACAAATTTAAAGGACTAAGTTTTCTATCTCCAAGTTTTCCCATTCACATAAAGGGAAAAATCTTGAATTAAAAAATTTTGAGACATGTTTTGCTTATTAGAATAGTATTACCATTTTACCTACTGGTCTCTATCTTCAAGAACATGTATTTTGTTGGTGGGATTGAAAAAAAGACAAGCTTGTACAATCAATACAAAATTCCATATATATAAAAATGTCACCTACCAACAGGAACACATTCTGAGAAATGTTATTGTTGTGTGAACATCATAGAGTGTACCTAGCAGAAGGCTATAACATCGCCAAATCATGAAGTCTTGTGGGACTATCATTATATGTGCAATTACTGACAGAAATGTTACATGGTATATGACTATATCAAAAGTAAAATGGGCATACCTACCTCGAAGTCAGTATAATTATGATTAAGCAGTTTTAACAATGAAAAAGGCTTACATACTACTAGTTTTTAAACTAGAAATAAATGTTACCAGATATTTGGATAAATTTGTATACTATGGAACTATAGAAAATATGGAATAGATCTAAAATGACAGTACAGGATCATATACAATCTTTAGTGAAAATGCAAATTATACCTCCAAAATATCCAGTTAATTTAAATTTGTATAGAAATACATTCAAATATATACTCATCATTATGTATACAGAAGTTTTCTCTGGCAAGCAAAAGTTTTGGCTAGTTTTTTTCTTTCTGTAGTTCATTTTAAAAATTACAATGAACATTTACCAGTTTTACCCAAGCAATAAATGACCACTGAGGTATTAATCCCTTAAGAGCCCATAATATGGATCTATTTCATACATGGCATCCTGGCCTAAATTAAAAAGTAAAACTTGAGGTAAATTTTCAAAATTTCTGGGGTGTTTTAGAATATAGATGAATTAGGTGTCAGCACCTCTATCTTTCTGTGAAATTTCTTGGGGTTTCAGTATAGCCTCAGAGCCAGTAGCCTGGGATGTCCTAGTATAATTCACCAGCATTAGCTGCAGCAGTGGTTTCGTCAAATGGATGAATAGGGTGACCAAGGCACTGGCTTGACCTGGCCTCGAAGGTGTTGGTTTACGAAGCACAGTGTCATCAGAAATGATCATTTCTTTGCTGTCATCACTTCCAAGGGAAAATAATGAGCGTCCATGGTGGTTTTATCTGTTAAGATGCTACTCCTCTGTAACAGAATAATCAGAGTTGTTTAAACCAAAACTATTTCTTTGTCCACATAAATGAAAGACACAGATAGGGTAAGATTTGAGCCTGGGTTAGCAGGGGGCCCTTACAATGCCTCCCCCACCCCGCTCCACAGTACTGCGGATTGAACTAGGGCACGCACACTGAGCTACACCCCCAGCCTTTTTTCAGAGACAATCTCGCTAAATTGCTAAATTGCCCGGGCTGGGCTCAAACTTGTCATTGTTTTGCCTTAGCCTCCCAGAGTGCTGGGATTATGGGTGTGTTCTGCCTCTCCTGGTTTATATTGCTTTCTAAAATTATCTCACCTCTGTCTCTGTATGAACTCTTACCTTCAGCTGGCTTACAAGATGGTAGGCCTACTTGATTTTTTTTGGTTCACAGCCAAGAAAAGAGCGTTTCTGTCTCATTTAGTAAAATGTATTTCTGCTCCCAAAACTGTACAGAATCTCTGACACTCAGCCAGAGGATACACCCTACAGTCAGACTGCTCCTGGTGACAAGCAACAGCAGGCCTCACTGAAATGGGGAGAACATGGACAGAGAACTCTTCAGCAACACAAGTGAACAGAGACGGCGAAAAGCTGAAGGTGCAGCAGGAACACTAGGAAAAAATCCTTCAGCACCCAAACTCCCACCCTAAGCAAAAGGTCATACAAGAGAAATTTGAAGTCGGTAGTACACTTAAAGTAACTACTGCAAAAAACAAACTCGGTACCCAAATCCTGGCCATATCAATTCAACATCCCAGCCTAGTATTCCAGCAAAACAGGTATGCCAGTTTTCAGGCAAAAATACTGTTTGCTTCAGTGTCTATTGTTCTATGTATATGATCCAGCTTTTGATTTTAAAAAAAGAATAATGCTCTGCTAAGAGAAAGCACACTCTTTAAAATCACACTTAGAGATGACCGTATTTCAGACCTCATAGGGAATTTCACATAAGTGGTGGGCTCAAGGCTCTAGCGAAAAGGACAGACCATACATATGAGCAGGGGGAGGTGGGGGTTCAGTGGAAATTCATGGAGTCAAATAGGGAATGCTAAAAGATGTTGTTGTAAGGAATGCTTTTCAAAGACTTATGCATTAGGCTCAACGTAAGTGAGAAAACTGTCAGAGAGCTTGAATATAGTAGGTCCATGGAAATCACCAAAACTGAAACACAAAAGAAATATGAAGACTATTATAAAACACCCAGGAACTGGCTAATGCTGTGAGATCTAATATTTGTATAGCTGGAAATCAAGAATGGAGAGAAGAAAGAGGGGAAAATATTGAAGAGATACTGGCTGACAGTTTTTCAAAAACAATGAGACCTAACCTTGATCGAAGAAACTCAAACTACCAAAGCAAGGTTTAAAACAAAAATATGAAATCCTAGACACATTGCCAAACAGCTAACAATGGACAATGCTAAAAGAATTAGTGGCAGCAGAGATGAGAAAAACAACAGACTTCTTATCAGAAACGATGCAAAAAGAAAACAGTGCAGTGATATCTTTAATATTTTGAGAAAAAACAAAACAAAACAAAACAAAACAGAACTACTGCCAAAAATACTAAGCCCTATGGATAATTATTCAGAATTAGCCAAAATAAAAGACATTTTCAAATAAAAGTTGGTAGAATTCATTAGTAGCTAAGCTGTACTACAAGAAATATTAAAGGACTTTCTACAGACAGGAGAAATAGCATACCAGAAATACATTTGGATCTACCAAAATAAATTTAGCCAGACATGGTGGCACACACCAGTAATCTCAGCACTCAGGAGGCTGAGGCAGGAGGATCATCCCAAGTTTGAGACCAGCCTGGGCTACAAAGTGAGCTCAAGCCCAGCCTGAACTGCACAGTGAGACCCTGTCTCAAAAACAAAAAAAGTTTGAAAATGGTTAAAATGAAGATAAATATAATTTTTATTTTATACACTCTGTAAAATATCCAGTAAAGCAAAAATAGGAATGAAGTTTATGAGCTTATATGTAAAAGTAATATATACTTATAACAATACCATAAAACAAGGATGATAATAATCAAAGGTACAGTGTGACACTGTACATGAATTGGCATAATATTTGAAGGCAGACTGAAAAATAGAAGCATATTTTAAGACCTGCAGCAACCATTTAAAAAATTTAAATGGTTCAACCTTAAACCAGTAGTAGAAATAAGAACCATAAAATATCACTTAAACCCAAAACAGAAAAATTGAGCAAATAACACATGGGAATAAGTAAATAATTAGCGTGGTGGCAGGTTCGAATCCAGTGACATCAGTAATTACATTACATATAAATGATAAAAAAAAACACACAGAAAAAAACAAAAAAATAGATATAAATGATGTAGGGCAAGCCATTTGGGTCCCCTTCTGTCCCTCTCTCAGACAGAAGCTTTCTTTCCACCAATAAATACATTCTGCTCTTAACCTCCATTGTTCCTAAAATTCATCTTTCAGTTTTAGAGAACACAAACTCACCCCAAATATCTTTCAGGTTGGGTGTTCCTTTCCCCTATATCATTTAGAAGTCTTCCACTGAGATCATTGGATGGAGGTAAGAGTTTGCTTTTGTTTCATAGAGTCTGTATTAGGACTTATTTAGGTAACAAATTTTTATGCTTTAAATTTTGCTATGTCTTTGCCCATTGCTTATAATTGCTTATGCTTTGTCTCATATAGTTTTGTTAAAATGTTGATAAATGTAGGTTAAAACATGGGAAGGTTATAAGGTTGTGATGCTTTTCTAGTGGGAAATTTTTATTCCTGTTTTGTTCATGTGTATGTTGCATTTGAACTAGTTGCTAAATTTACTGGTATTCCTTGCTTGACTTTATTTAGACAATAGCACTAGAGAGAGTAATGTTAGAATGCTCCCTAGTGGACTTTAATATAAACTTCTGTAAAATGGGTCTTTTAAAATCTAGCTTAGACTTAGAATATATACATGCCTATATAGTAAAGCATGGGACTCCTTCCACCAACTAAAGGACATTAGGTCAGTGGCTGTTCTTAAGACTTGGAGGATAGGTTTCACTAGGACAGACTAGCTCTGATCCTCCTCCACACTCTAGAGGAAATGTCAAGCCTGTTCTGCTTCAGTTTCCTTTCTCTAGCCTTAGTCCTAATCTTTTCCTACCACTTTGTACTTTCCTTTTCAGCGGCATGTAAAATTAGAAAGAAAAGAACTCTAGACTGTTCCAACTAAGTTAAGCCCATAGAAAATGAGCATTTGTTAACGCTGAAGACAGGGAAGTCATTTTGGAAAAGGGACACATACCCCATCTCTGGGTCAGATGAGACATTGGAATTTTGCCTGTTCAGGAGAACACACACAAAAGCCATGTCCCAGCTTAGTGTTCTGGGTGAGATTTCTAAGTCACCCAGGATTTCCCTTGGGTGACTGAACCTGAGACACAGTGGAGAGAACTGACTTCTGGGTGACACCAGAAGGAGCTGTCTCCAAAAACAGCACAGTTATGGGACCAAAACACATTTACTCTGTAGTGGATTGATAACTGGTCAACTTATAACCCCCAGCTGAACTGAGTGAGTAGTGCTGGGTGTGGGAGGCCCACCTGAGGACTGTTGCCAGCAGCATAAGAGGCAGAACTGGAGAAGAAGAAGCAGGCTGTTGGGAGCTGAGAGGGGCTGTTGGGAACGGAGAGAGACTGTGGGGAGCTGGCTTTCCTGATGAACTTGGCTGTTTTTATCCTCTGAGGAGCTCGGGACCTCGCTGGCACTGAGAATGGCTTTGGTTCACTTTGGAGAGCTCTGGTCCTCACTCTGAGCATAGCTGCCTAGTTCCGGAGGGGAAGATGGTGCACTGCCAGCCTCCTGGAAAAGCTTGCTGCGTCGGCTTCCCTGGTTGGAACTCAGCCATCCTGATCATCGGAGGAGCTCGGGACCTCACTGTTGCCGACAATGGCTGTGGTACCTTTTGGGGGAGCTCTGGTCCTTCTGAGCATCCCTTCTTGGCTCCAGTGCAGATCCCTCAGCCTGCTATCACAGATCCTTCTTCCTGCTGGTACAGACTTTTTAGATTCCACCACTGACCTTTGGGCCTTCCCAGCAGATCCATGAAACAGGTCTGCATGAGATGTTGTCATGGGCTCTGGGCCTCCAGTTGGATTCATGGGAAGCATTGTTATGAGCTCTGGGTATTCAGCTCAACTCATGTAGGACACTGTTGTGGGATCCAGGCCCTCAGCTGGATTCCTTGGTCTTAGTGTGTGGACAGATTCCCTGCACTCTTTTGTATACTGTTCTTTGGGTGACTTATAAATAATCATATAAAGTATGTGTCCTGTGTTATGTTGTTCCCCTTGCAAAATAAGCCGCCCCAAACCAACACATACTCTAAGAGAGCATCTCTGACCTTTCCTCTTCTAGGTCTAGTTATCATTTATTTGTATAAGAAAAATACTTTGATAAGTTGTGGACTTTAAAACCTTTACTGTAGCCGGGCATGGTGGCGCACACCTGTAATTCCAGCACTTGGGAGGCTGAGGCAAGAGGATTGTTGTGAGCTCGAGACCAGCCTGGGCTACAAAGTGAGCTCAAAGCTGGCCTGAACTGCATAGCAAGACTCTGTCTCAAAAACACACACACACAAAAATAAATAAAACCTTTACTGTAAACTTATAAAATGCTAGGTAAACTTGTTCAGGTTTTAATTATGCTTTATAGAACTTTAACAAACAGTGGTTACTCTGCCAGCTAGTTAAATACTCTTAGAGCAGCTGCCACTTTTAAAGCAGAGGACAGATTTCCCCAGCATCTCTTTAGTGAATCCCCATTGAAGCCAATGGCTGATGGAATGACCAGGCAGACAGCTGGATTCCTTTCTGGAGACTGATCTCTGGTTTTGTGGGCCAATAAAAACTGAGAACAACTGAGGGGTCATGGCCAGGGATACTCTCTGGGGGATACCCAAGTATTCCTTGGTGGAAACTGGCTCCTGACCGCTGAAAAATCTCCACTTATCTATTGTGCCTATCTCTTTCTGCTAGTAAACTAGAAATTCTCCCTAAGCTTTTCAGTCAAACCATTTAACTACCTCTCCCTTCAGAAATTAGGCTAAGGCAGCTTGCAACACTTTACAT
Organism: Chinchilla lanigera; assembly: GCF_000276665.1. Taxonomy (NCBI): domain Eukaryota; kingdom Metazoa; phylum Chordata; class Mammalia; order Rodentia; family Chinchillidae; genus Chinchilla; species Chinchilla lanigera. The sequence continues at coordinate 1,676,943 of NW_004955555.1, read as the reverse complement.
TTCACATCAGCTAGCAAGGGAGTGATTCACATTTATGCCTTACTTAGGCTAAGAATAAGAAAGAAATTTTAGTCAGCCTTAACGAATGTGCCTTTACCAACATGTAAAATGTGACTGCCAGATGATAGATATGTTTAACATGTGAGCTTCAAAATTTAAATAAAGCATAGTCTTGTCCTGTTTCTAGGAAAGATTGCCTAGGTGATTAGACGGAGAACACAAGTGTCTGGAGACTTCCTTGCCCTAGTTCATGGGGCAAAATTCCTCCAGCCAGTTGTTCGTTATATTTGTCTGTAGAGGTGATCTCCTTTGTAGCCTGAGAAGTGCTCTATTTCCAGTTCACCTTCTATATATGCCCTCTTCCAAAAGAATAAAAAGTGATAGTTTATTACAAAGTTATGCTTCGTTTACACATTCCTGTCACCAGACGAATTGTAACTTATGCTTATAAATGTCCAGTAGGAGTAAAATTGGAGGGAGGATAAAATTCTCCTTTCCAGGAGGATAAAATTATGTGCCAGTTCGAGGGTGGATAGGCTGGTCAGATTTTGTCCTCTGCTGTCTCTAGATGGCATGCACCTGCTCTGGAATGGAATCTACTTGAGAGACACCTTGAGGGTATAAAAATCAATTAGAAGTAAAGAGGGGATGCCCAAACTATTTTTTTATACGGAATGCTCACAGTCGAAGTCACTGGAAGATTTTTACCATTTAATATTTTCTGCACATGCTCTGCCTACCCCCTAGATCTGAAGTGGAATGCAAAGGGAAATGTTACTTATGATGTTCTTTTACAACTAAAATCATACTGTAAAAAAGAGGGAAAATGGTCAGAACTGCCTTATGTTCAAACTTTACATTAAGAAATAATTTGTATTTATGCTCAAGGTATAATTATGATCCATATGAGACTACCTATGTTAATATGTCTCTTTCTCTCAATGACTTAAAGCAAATCAAGCTAGAACTAGGAAAATTTTCAGATGACACTGATAAGTAGTACACTGATGTCTTTAGAGGATTTCCTCAGACCTATAAGCTAGGCTGGAAAAATGTGATGTTAATCCTAAATCAAACATTGACCTCTAATGAGAAACAAGTTGCTCTACAAGCTGCTATTACATTTGGGGATGAGTATCATATTGTTAATTTTAAACAACCAGAAGATAGATAGCCAGGGGAATAACCAGTTCCCACTGGAGCCCAAGCAGTCCCTACCCAAGACCCCTGCTGGCCTAACAGCCATATAGGAGATTGGAACAGGAGACATTTTCAAGTGTGTATTCTTGAAGGTCTAAGAAGGATAAAAACCAAGCCTTCTAGTTATTTTGAATTTTCAGCTATTTATCAGGAGAAAGATGAAAACCCCCCTGCTTGCTTAGAATGTTTATTAGAGGCACTGGTGAAACATATGTACATAGCTCTTGATTCAATAATAGAAAGACAAATTTTGCTTAAAGACATGTTTATTATCCAGTCAGTCCCAGATATTAAAAAAGAATTACAAAAGATAGCTCTTGCTACAGATAACTCACTTGATACTTTAGTAAAAACTGCCTCATTAGTATTCTATAATCGGGACTAGGAGAAAACCAGGGAGAGAAAACAAAGAGATCAAAAAATGGCTGCCTTTGTTGTAGCCTAAAAAAAAACTCAACAGACCCTAAGTCTGGTTTTTTGTTTTGTTTTTGTACCGGGAATCGAACTCACGACCTTGCACTTTCCAGGCACTTGCTGTGCCACTGAGCTATACCCCTAGCGCCCCCTATGTCTGATTATCTGGCCTCCAAGTAGAGCTCAAGGACTAGGTTCATCTGCTACTACTGTCAAAAGCCAGGCCATCTTAAGAGAGACTGCCTTAAGAGGCCCCCAAGCCATGACCTGACCACCAAGGCAGCCTCTAGAAGCAAGACTGCACTCAGGCAGAGGTCCCAGAGCTCAGACTCATCTTCCTAGGTGGTCTAGTAGGGCTGAAAGGCCCCAGGGCACTGTGCCTCCTCCCTCTGGCCAAACTGTCATTTCTACCTGTCATTTCCACGGAGGGGCCCTGAGTAATCATGACTAGAGGGAAAAGAAACCAGCTTATTGCTGGACATTGGCACAGGTCTTTTGTCCTTCTCCAACCCTGACCTTCCTTCCAGTCATCATACCTCAGTAAAAGCAGTCACAAAAAAACTCACTTAAGTTGTAACTGGATAACTTTCTCTTCACCCATTCCCTTTAGTCATGACCAGAAGCCCAACTCTCTTCCTGGAGAGATTTCATCCTGTCTTAATACTGATATATATATATATATATATATATATATATAGAGAGAGAGAGAGAGAGAGAGAGAGAGTCAGGTTGCCAAATAATGCTGAGACTGTTTTTTTTTTTAACAGATGTAATACATACTGTTGTTCATGTACAAAAATTTAAGAGGCTTTCATTGGGCAAAATAAGGTGTTAATCTGGTTTTCATAAGTCATTAAAAAATGTAGATAATTATAACTAAAGCTAAAGGGACTTATGACAAAATGTTAGACTCCATCAGTAAAGGGGCCTAAGAGCCAGTGGGTTACAATTGATATCCTCTAAAAATAGTTTCTAAACTTACATGTCAGAGCTGTAATGCTCATGCTTTGATGATATAGCTTTAAAAGCTCTAGGGCGTCTACAGTACACAACAAGGTATCATCCATGTGATGAAAAATAATTGCTTGAGGCAGGGGGATGAAAACATCCCTGGATTCCTGTGAATGGATGACAAGGAATAAAGAAAGACAAAAGAGAAAATATTCAAGGTGCAAGGGAACCAGGAGGTACCTGTCTGTAAGGAACAGGCACACCAGTCTCAGTGGTCAGCCCACTCTTATTTAGCAAGTGAGGAGCACAGGGGAGAGTGTAGTATACTTCTCTTGGATCAGCGATGGTGTGGTAGACAGGGAAAAGTTAATGGAACACAAGCTCTTTTCTATGCCCCAGATGCCTGCATCCTTTACATTATCCTCAGCAGAAGTTATCTTGCCTTAAGAGCACTGTAATAATGAGCCTTCTCTATGCAGCCAGGAAGCATGGCAGCCTTCTGCATAGAATTCCTAAGGCAAGGTCACAATGTCCTTGAGGCCATGGGGCCCCATTCACATAGACTGGTCCCCAGCACAATAAAATGTTATTTCATGTCTCCTGGTCCTCAACAGCCACTGCTGTCTGATTGGTGCTAGTGCCTGAGCCACAAAGGTTTGACATATAGTAGGACTGTTAAGCATAACCTGAGGCAGCACTTTCCAATGAAATCTCTGGGCGGGAGCTGAGTTTTTGAGAGAAGGAAGGGTGAAAACAAAGCTTTCACAGTCTTGAAGGGCCAAAGGACTGGTAAAGAAACAATCTTTGATATCAGTCACCAACAATGGCCAATCTCGGGGAACCACAGATGGGAAAGTAAGCCCAGGCTGCAAAGCCCTCCTAGGTTGAATGACTGCATTGATTGCAGGGAGGTTATGCAATAGTCTCTATTTCCCAGACTAGTCTCTATTTTTTGTATGACCCAAAATAGGAGAACTCCAAAGGCATTGGGAAGGTTCTATATGTCCCTGTTGAGACTGTTGTACTAAGAGATGAGCCTTATGTAATTTCTCCCCTTTTAGTGGCCACTGTTCAACTCAGCCTGGCTCCTGTGTGACCCAGGTAAGGGCAAGGGGAGTAAGAGCAGTGTCACCCATCAAAAAAGAGGATTGCCTAATGAAAAACCCCACTGTTATAATAGGTCTCTGCCCCAAAGATTAATAGGTATGTCAGTGATATATGGTTGGATGAGCACTGTCTTTCCCTCTGGGGGAAAGAAAGGATAGCTCTGCTCTGGAGCACAGAAGACTGGGTTCCGATGCCTACCAGCTTAGAGGAGGTTCTTTGGCAAGGCCAAGCTTGGGGCCATTTTTTTTGGTTTTGCAATAATAGTAACATCTGCTTCTGTGTCCAGCAGTCCTAGGAAGGTTTTATTTTTTATCTGGACAGTCAGAGTAGGTTGAGAGGCAATGCTGGGTGGGGTCCAATGGACCCCCACATCCCCCAAATCCCTGATCTTCCCTTGCCTTTTCTTTAGACCAAGGAAACCAGTACAGCAAGAGGTGGAGTTGAACAATTTCCATTCCAGGAGTGAAAATTTGGGTTCCCTTTCCTTGCATTAATACCATAATTGATAATCTGTGTCTACAATGCCTGGAATCACCATTACCCCTTCTCCAGATTTCTCCAAAATGGGTCCTATGGCCCCAGTTGGAAGGGGTCTGAAGACTCCCACAGGGACCTTTTGAGGGACGTTGTCCTCTAACAGCTTAACTTGTAGTCTAGTGAGCAAATCCAATCTGGCATTTCCACAAATATCAGTGCAGAGAGGAAGGATGGCTGTTTTCCCATCCGATTGAAGCCCATCACCCTCGGTACTTGTGGGACCCAGGACAGACATTGCTGGGAGTTTCCTGAAGAGAGAGGGTTGCTGTTCTTTTCATATTTAGAATGGCATTGATTAACCCAAAGGCCTGGAGCCTGTGAAGTGTTCATTGGCCCACCAGGTGAAGATCCCCCTTCTCTTCTGTCTGCAATCCTTTTAAAATGGACCAGGTTTTCCATATTGAAAGCAAGTAGCATTTTCCCCTTTATTAGGAGGAAGGCAAATGGTGGCAGCAAAAACCCTACCTTTGTGTGTCTCTGTACCCACTAATTGACATACCTCTGCGAGATCCCCCATAGTGTGAGCTCAGGCATGAATAGGTTTCACAGCATCTCTCTTAACTACTTTTCTCTTGTTGCTGAGACAAAATACCTGACACCCAGAATTAAGGAAGGAAAGGTTTATTTAGCTCACAGTTTGTGGAGGTTTCAGTCCATACTCGGCTGGCTCCAAGGCAGAGTGGCACATGGCAGGGGGCAACCGTTCATGGCGGTGGAAGACAGCGAAAAGCAACAAAAGTGCAAAAAGGGAGGAGCGGCAGCAAGCAGCCTCTTTCTCTTCCTTATACTGTATGCAAACTACCCACCTCAGGTCAGGTGTAGCACTCACACCCATAATTCCAACATTGGATCATGAGTCAATCATACACTGTAGAAGCCCTCCTCATGACTGCATGAGGACTTGGGGGGACATCCAGACACAAACCATAACAGCATCATGGCAGTCTCTACTAGCATTTTCATAGGCAAAATGAAGCAAAAGAATATCCTCATGTAGAATATCTTCCATGCCTGTAGAAGACTAACCTGCCCCCAGATGGCCTGTTGCAATCAGTCAATAAATTTCACAAAGAGCTCCCATGGACCCTGCTTGATCTCCACAAATGACCCAAGGGTCATGGGAAGGGGAGCTGGACTTGAACTGCAGGTAGGTCCTCTTCCTTGTGACATCTGAGCAGTGATTTGTATTCCTGCAAACACATTTTGTGCAGCCTGTTCTCCACAAAGATCATCAAACGCAGTTCTCCATAGCCAATACTGACGGGTCTCTAAGCAGGTCTTTATTAAGGCGCTGCAGTCCCAGAGGTTATGTAATACCGACTGCCTGGAGCAGTAGTCACCCTTTAGGCATGGAGTTAGTTGGTCCATTTCCTCTGATACTCTTTTTGATCTCTTCGTAGACTTCAAATTGTAGAAGGTGTGTATCCTGTTCCCATTTTGTATTTGCACTGGGAAAGCTATAATCCCGCCCTCCCCCGCCCCAGCAGCCTCCCTCAGGCAGTCTGTAAGTGCAGGTTGGGAAATGAGGATGGCACTGGTGAAGGTAGAGGAGTTAGCCATCCTTTAAGATCTTCTAGGCTACCAGTCAGCGGGTGGAGGGCTTACTAGCTGACTGATTAGCCCCTTTACTTTCCTTCTCCTGATTAACTGAAACCAGGGCAGTGCGAACAAGACCCCCACGTTATCAGGCTGGCCGACAGTACCCTTTTTCCTTGCCCTTGAGCCCTCCTCAGACTTTCCCCCACTCTGTCCCATATTTCTAGGTCTAAGGTACCACGGTCGGGAAACCATGGATTATGTTCAAACACAAGCTTTAAAAGTTTAACAAGCATTGGCTGCCTTCCACGGTGGGCACAAAACCTTGATGTGACTCTTTTGCTGTGTTGTTAATGACTATCCCATTGTTACCCCAACTGAAAAATCACCCCAAAGGTGTGGAAAGTCCTTAAATGATGATCTACTTCCCAAACTCTTCTTCCAGTTTCGTTTTCCTTTGGCTTAGTTGCTCACCGTTACAGCAGCTTCAGGGCATCACTTGCTGGGTTCAGAGCAGCAAACCCTGATACAGAGATGAATGACACCAGAGAGACAGACTTTCTTTGAGAAAGGTCAAGGGAACCCACCAAAATGGAGCCCCAAACTGACTCAAACTCTCAGATTTATTGAGGAACACCAAAGCGTACAGCGCTGCTAAGCACAGATGTTTGTTTTAGGTTAGTAAGGCAGGTAGCAAGGCATGGTGACAGTTTGCCTGAATAATTTAACTTTTCTTTGGTTGTTCCCTAGGGAGCTTCCTTGTTTTCCCTGGAAGGCCCATCTTTGCTCAGGTTGGCAAAATAGCCCGTCTTCAAGGTGTTCTGGCTCCTCAGAGTTAGCAGTCTTCTGCCTCCTGAGTCAGCCTGACAGACATTGACCCAGTGGGTGTCACAAAGCACAAAAATAGTTTGAGTTAAAATGAAGACACAGCGTATCAAAACGTGTGGGATGCAGCTATAGAAGTTCTTAGAGGGAACGGATAGCGTTCAAGGATTACATCAGAAATTATGAAAGTTCTGAAATCAATTATCTAAGCTTCCACCAATAGGAACCAGAAGAAGAGCAAATAAAACCCCAAGAAAGTAGAATGAAGAAATAAAAGAGTTGACATCTGTGAATGCAAAAATATAATAATACAGAAAATAAGCCAAAACCTGATTCTTTGAAAAATTTAAGTACAATAAAATGGAAACACTTCTAAGTAGACATTAAGAAGAAAGAAGAAGCTATAGATTACCTGTGTGAAGAATGAATAAATCACTATGAATCCTCTTAATACCTAGAAATATGAGGAATACCTTTAGGGGACCTAATTAGGATGATGACACTTTGTCACTTTGAGTTAGGCAAAGGGTGTTTAGCATGATCTATATAAAGAAATTTGATAGTTTTCACTTGATTAAAATAAAACTTCAGGGGGCTGGGGATTTATCTCAGTGACACAGCACCTGCCTGGCAAGCACAAGGTCGTGAGTTCGATACCTGGTACTGGGGGAAAAAAAAAAAACTTTAAAAGACATTAATATGAAAGTGAAGCTTTCAGAAAGACAGGGTGAAAATAGTTTCAATATGAGACTTGTAACCAGAATAATATAAAGAACTCTCAAGACTCAAGAAATCACAGTGTAAAACACACACACACTTAAAAGTAAATATTAAGTGGGAAAAATAGGCAATTTGTGGAGGGCAGTACTGATTAAACCCGGGAATTACACACTGAGCTAAGTCTTCAGTCCTTTTTCTTTTCAAGCAGGGTCTTGCTAAGTTGCCAAGTTCCCCAGGCTGAGCTTGAATTTGTAATCATTCTGCCTCAGCCTTCCAGAGTGCTGGGATAATAGGCATGTGCCACCATGCCCAGCTGAAGCAAAAATTTTAAATGAGCTCTTTATCATAGAACGTATGATATTATGCTCAATGTCACCAATGGCCAGGAACAGGCAAGTTAAAACTGCAATAAGACTGCAGTTAATAGGTAACTACACACCTATTAAAGTGGCTCAAACGAAAATCAGGGTAATATCAAGTATGGAAAAAAATGCAGAACAAATATTGCTCTCAGCCCTTGCTATAGAAATGCACATTATTACAGCCACTTTGAAACAGTGTGACAATATTTTAAATAAAATCAATTCACATAATATACCTTACAGAATGTCATGAAAATATGTCATGCAAAGCTTTTAATTGGATAATGGAAAAACAAGCTTTTATATCCATACGGTGGCATATTACTTAGCAATGGAACAAACTACTGATAGAACAAGCATGAATCTCAGGTACGCTATTTTGACAGAAAGAAGCCAGACTCCAAAGTTTACATTCTGGAAAAGGCACAACAAGGATAAGTTACAGATAAGTGTTTGTCTAGGGAAAGAGGAAGAGGCGATCACAAAGGGGTGTAAGGGAACATTTTGGAGTAATATACATGTTAACCTATTGGTTTTGGTTGTATATATGTTAGTCAAAACTCATAGACCTGTACACTATGAAGAGTAAA
>NW_004955555.1:1644694-1668566 GCF_000276665.1 Chinchilla lanigera | reverse complement strand
CACTCGGGAGGCTGAGGCAGAAGGATTGCTGTGAGCTCAAGGCCAGTCTGACTGCATAGTGAGACCTTGTCTCAAAAAGGAAAGAAAAAAAAAGAATTGTATAGAAAAACTCAACAGATAAGGGAAAATCTTTGAAAATTCAAAATTGCCATGCAGATATATAAGGTAAATATCTTGGTCTGCTATATCTCTGATTATGTACAGAAATATCTGTATGTAATAGTTTTCAAAACTGGAATTATACCATGCTATTTTCTAACTTAGTTTTTTAACTTATCAGTATATTACAATATTTACTGTCACCAGGTTTATCTACCACATCCTTTTAACACTGCACAGTATACTGTGTTTACGTATTAATTTGTAGATGGGTGATTTTCACTCCCCTAAAAAGCAATGTAATGAAAAACTCAGCACAACCTAATTTTTTCAACTTTTTATTAACTCCTAAAGTAACACAAAGTAACCTATTGTCATAGCAGATTCACATGAATCATTGTTACTTACATAACAGGTACTATTCATAATTTAAAATATATAAGCAAAATTCATACATAGATGTGTAGCTCTCGTCAAAGGAGAACCATAAAAAACATAGCTCGCTCACTACCCTACTTCCTGCACTGGAATGCATTTTTGGACCTAGCAGATGAAAACTAAAAATACAGGTCAATGTTTGCCCAACTATAGCATTCCTTTTTAAAGCAGTCTGAAATGATAAGCACAGCTTCGTAATTATGCACTAGGAAGCATTTTGGCTTCCGATTAACAGATGGCCAGCAGCAATGTGCACGCTGCCTACGAGCTCAGAAAAAGCTGTTTCAGGAACTCTTGATTACTCATTCATCTAGGGATAAAGAGGCTGCACAATTGACTTCATTCTTCCAGAAAATCATGTTCTATATATATGCACATATGTTCCAAATTTATTTGCAATAGCAATTTAAAAGACCAGGTGTGCTCTATTAAAAGCTTATTTTAAAAATTAGAACTTTTGCATTAACTTCAGAATAATAAATATCATTAGTATGTTTATATGGTGGACTGAATGATTTCCACATATCTTAGATATTTTAGGGAGACAGGGAATTAAATTGAGAACTGATATTATTTTCTCCCCACCTCTTTATAAGAAGGATATTTTAAATTTAATTTTTATTGAGCACTTCCCTTCCAAAACTGCATGAGATCATCCACATGGCCTACATCTCATTAGTGGATATAAATCCACCAATAAAATAAAGGTGATCTGCTCTCCACTACCTGCCTGCCTGAGAAAAACTGTATCCTTTATGGAAGATGATAAAATCATCAAAGTCACAATTATTCATTGTTAATACCTGATAGTCAAAAGATTACCAAGTCTGATCAGGACCAAATGAACAAAAACAGAACCTAGGTGATCTAAATACTTGAGTCACCTGACAATCTTTGAAATAATATTGATTAAAACTTTCCAGAAAACAGACAAAAAAATAATTTCACAAATCCTAGAATCAAAACATACAATAACCAAAATTAAGATGCACATTTAGTAGCATATTAAATACCATTTACATTTTTGTCTCTGTGACCTGTTGTTCTAAAAAGTTAATAGCTCAGTAACTTGAGATAAGCTAGTGGCCTCTGATAGAGTATGTGTAGCGATAGTGTTTCCAGGGCAAATGGGCAGAATATAGAATTTTCTGGTGGAGAGATACTTTTGAAAACAAGATTTATGATTTCAACTAAAAGCACCTCCTCTGGGTATAGGACTATTAGAACATTAGAACAAGTATAATTCCAGGCTCAAAGGAGGAAAAGACTCTAACCCTTGTCAACAGGAATATTCCCTGAGATATCTTTCCAAAGTAGCAATTCTGTAATTCCAAGCTATTTAGGACCAAGGTGGCATCATTGCATTCAGGAAATTGAGAAAAGGTAAAGAGCATGACCCAAAAGCTTGAGGTGAGACTGGCAGTCTGCTAGAGCCCCGTGTAGGAGTGTAAAATATGAAATGATCAGAAGGTGAGAAAGGATGAAAAGATGTCTTGGGAAGAAGTAAAGAGGATACTGCACAGTTGAAAAGACCCCTTTCCTACTGCGTAGATCATACCCAACTAATTTGCATGGAGCAAGAATAGTAAATTAAGATTTTTTTTCTTGTCTTTTCAGTATCCTTTGATGTTACACTGCTGTTCTTCAAGAACAGATTTGTGATGGCTAATCCTGACTGTCAGTTTGATCGGCATTAAAAGATGCCTAGAGCAGCGGCTGGATTGTGAAGGGGGCTAACTAACCTCCTCAGTGGATGAACCTCTGGGCTATTACGAGGTGGGGCCTACTTGAGGAAGTAGATCACTGGGGACACGCCTCTGAAGGCTAAGTATTTTTCCGGGGTGGGTCCCTTTGTTTTTTCTTCCTGGATGCCTCGAAAGTGGCAGCTTCTTCCACCAGAATATTTCTGCCTCACCCCGGCCGGCAAAGCAATGCAGCCAGCTGATCATGGACTGAAATCCTGAGACAAAATATATCTTTCCTCCCTTAAATTGTTTTTGTCAAGTATTTGGTCACAATACAAAGGCTAGCACAAGAATGAGGAAAATTGGTGTTCTCCCCTAAAGAAGTAAAAACCTCGTTTCTGTCTTTCAACAGACTGTATTGGTGCTATATGAGCAGCAGCGTGTGTTACAAGTTTGAGGTGCAGTGTTCCTTAAGGTCGATGCCCAACGCAGCTCGACCTAGTCATTCTTACTTTTCCCATTTTAGCCTACTTTTTGCTTCCCCTGAACAATTTGGGGAGTTGAAGTTATTTTCATAATATAGGCCTCACGGTTCTAATACTGCCGCATATTTTAAAAATTACCAATTGCTTCTTTGTGTGCTTTAAGAAATAAATAAAACAAAAAAGAATCTGACAGTAATAGTGGTAGAGAAATGACTCCTCTCAAACTCGCCTTTATCAATACAAAAACCAACCACCTGCGAGCATTCTGGGAAATGTAGTCCTAGCGGCGCCAGAGCGCTGAAGCACTTCCGTTTAGAGATTCTGGGAAATGGAGTCCAGGGGCTGTGGGCAGGCGGAGGCACTTCCGCTCCCAGAAGGCGAGGTTGGCTCGGTGATTTCGCTGGGGGTAGGTGAGCGCGCCGCGGGTCTGCGCGACCTCTCGGAGCCCTCTTGGCCTGGGCGAGCGGCTGGCGGGTCCTGGGTCCGTGGCCTGGGGAAGAGAAGCCAGGGGAGGGGCGGGGATCGGGAGGCGGTGCCTCGCGTCCGCCCTGAGTCCGAGGGTCTCCCGCGCTCTCGGCTGCCCCAAATCTTCCCTCCACTCAAGCCAGCCCTGCCTCTTCCTTGCAGCAGATCCTGGGCAAGTCACTGCATCCCTCCTTGTCTTAGTTTCCTCGTGGCCGGCAAGGGTTCGTGGCTTCCAGATTGCTTTTCTTGTGAGCATTAAACGAGATTTTCCATGTGTACGATGCTTTAAAACAATACGAGGGACGTAGTAAAGTGTTAGCGGTTCCGTTTAATTCTGCGGTGATCCTCGGGAAGGCGCCCGTGTGCTCCAGCCCCTCCGAGCCCAGATGCAGTGGAGCTCCAGCTGCAGAGCCGCTGGCCCCTCTCTTTGATCCTTGCCTGCCTTGGGGGTTGTTCCCAGATTTCTGAACTCGTTTTAGCTGCCTCTTTAGGAAGGAGATTTCTTCCAGCGGCAGCATGAGGAAGGCCCTGTGTTTATACCGGACGGAGAAACTAGCTTGATCGCAGATTTGCAGAGTGCCTGGCGTGATGCGAGGCAGTAAGAAATTTTGTGCAACACCGTTGCTTCGTTGCTAGTTTCATGCGTTCTGGAAAAGACACTTTGTTCAAGCGCGTCCAAGTTATCACTTGCGAGTAATTACACTTTTTAGGAGGCGAAGTCCGTGATAACTTACCGATGGAACAAACTGAATATGAGAGCCGCTCACAGTTACGGACTGCTGGTCCCCACTGCTTGTGTGGCCCAGAGTCATCTCTTGAGTTTCCGAAAAGCACTTTGCAATGGGCAGGTTTTTGAAGCGTAGCAGCGCCTGCTTGTTTGAAACTACAGACAACAGAGGGCATTAGTGACATTACTGTCCCACTTACAGGTAGCTGTGGTGGATTTCAGAGACATTAGTAATTTGCTCAAGCTTCACACTTAGTTGGTAGAAAATACTTATTTTTTTCTTCCGGTACCAGGAATCGAACTCACGACCTTGCGCTTGCCAGGCAGGCGCTGTGCCGTTGAGCTAAATTCCCAGCCCCAATTGGCAGAAAATAAATGGAAATGGCAGACTTTGAACCCAGGCATTTCGGCCCCATTGGGATCACAAGAAGCGTTGAAGTTAGGACTGTTAGAAGGGTTGTTAGCGAAGGAAGGCCGTTGGCTTAGGGACTTAGGTAGGTGCTGAGAATCCGCCCCTTCTTCTCAAGCTGTGGACACCTGTGTCTGGCTGGAGAAAGAAGCTCCTGTTCACGCGAAGCGCGCCGTGGTCTCGCCGCACCCCTGCGGCTCTCACGAGCTCTTTCCCTCCCCAGCCCGACCTGCCCGCGCGCTTTCTTTCCCAGAAGGAAAAAGAACAATGACCAAGTTCCTGGTAAGTTGTTTGCCTTTATGTTTCTTAAAATGACATCTCATTTTTATCATCCTTGGGAAAAGTCAGAGGACACCAGAGGCATTGGGAAAGTGTTACATGCCAGGCGCTTGCCTTTTATTTCCAAATAACAGGGTAAAAAGCTAAATTGTATTTAAAAGGAAAAAAATTATAAACGTGCTTAAAAATCAGCAGCCTTCATTGCCCCATTTTTCTTCGCAGTGCACGTATAGGTGTATATTCGTAGTCATACTTTGGGTACAATCTTCTTTTAAAAAAAAAAAAGTTTAAAAATAAAAAGGGAAACATTGGGCTGGGGATGTAGCTCAGCGGCAAAGCGCCTGCCTGCAAGCACAAGGTCGTGAGTTCGGTTCCCGGTATTGGAGCAAAACCGAAAAACCAAAAAAAAAAGGGGGAAACATTGACAGACAGTTGGGTACAGTTTTGAGCTTTCAGTTTTTGTTTTATTTCACCTACATTTTAAATGGTCGCTTCGTTTTCCATAGTTTGCTTAATTTTATTTTGCTTCATTCTTTGTATTCCTGTGCTTTATGAATTTTGCTGTTTTGAAGACATTTGCAGGGACAGTTTTCTGCCCCCCCCCCCAGTTAAGAACCTGAAGATTCTGTATTTTTGTCCTTTACATTCTAGAGTCTTGTTTTTCCATGTGTGGCGCCCCATTTTGTGGAAGGAGTTATGTGTGGCCTCCTTTCACAGGACTCAGTTGATACTGACCTCAGAGGAAGTAATTTTAGCTGTTTCAAGCAAACAAGAGCAGCTAGAATTTTTTCTTTAATTCTAAGTCATTTTTTATAGTTAAATATCTCCTTTCAACATGTATTTTAAAGTAGTACATACTTATTTTTTAAAAGCCTAATAGCCGTAGGGACTTGCCAGGGGTGACTGCATGGATCAGCTGGGTGAAGAGGGAGATGTAAACCTTTCAATACCTACTGGCATCCGCTCAGTGCCCAGCTAATACTGATACTTTTAATGCCTAAGCCAGATTTTTCAGGTAGTCCATTTAGGCTATGGAAGAACCGGAGGGAAAGAGAGCTCTCTATCTGGGGACTTGGAGCTGTGTAGCGTGTGTTCCTGTCATGTCCTGGTGGATGAAGGGCCCCAGAAGTAACACTGTCCCTACCTGTTCCCCTCCTAGGGACTGGCCTTTTGCCAGCTATGTCCCCTGGTCATTGAGTATGTACATGCTCAGAACTCCAAAACAAAGGCAGAAAAGCAGAATCTTTAGATAAAAACATCTTAATTTCCATGCTGAAAAACACCACACATAGGGCTGGGGATATAGCTCAGCGGCACAAGTGCCTGCCAGGCAAGCACAAGGTCCTGAGTTCGATTCCCAGTACAAAAAACAAAAACAAAAATAAAAAAACACCACACATAGAGTTATGAGGCAAATAACAAGTAGGAATGGGAAATTACATTTGCCTGAAAGGTTTAGTATTCATGATAGGAATCTTCCCGATGCATAAGTCACCCCAGTAGGACTGAGCAAAGTAAAGGGATAAGCACTTATGTAAGTGCAGCTGGGCATGGTGGCACGTGCCTGTAATCCCTGGCACCCGGGAGGCTGAGGCAGGAGGATCGTTGAGAGTTTGAGGCCGGCCTGGGCTACAAAGAGAGCTCAAGGCCAGCCTGACCTGCATAGTGAGACCCTGTCTCAAAAAGACAAAAAAAAAAGTAAACGCTTTTTTAATTAAATAAATGAAAGTTTTAAAAAGTACTGTTTTTATTGGTTACCAAATTATTCAAGATTTGAAAAAATAAGATAATGGAGAAAGATACTTATGCTCTCTTACAGGACAAGGTAATTGGGAAAATACCATTATATTAGCAAAGTGAAGGTGCATTTCTCTTTGGCAGTGGTATTACCACTTTTTGGCACTTACTGTAACAAAATAACCAGACTAAGTTGGCTGAGATCTATGTAAAAATGGTTCTTGCAGTATTCCTTTATAATTTTAAAGTTATTGAATTATGTTTATTTGTAATGATTTTTTTTAACAGTGAAACTGAGTTTTATAACAGGGTAGTAGGAGGTGTAATGATTAAATACATTGTAGATCATCACTTTTATAGAATACTATGTAGCCGTGAATGGAATCAGATAGATGGTGATGATGATGATCCTGGCATTTATTGAGTACCTGTATCAGATACTGTTCTAAGTCCGTTACATGGTTTTTTTTTTTTTTTTTTTTTTTTTTTTTTTTGGGTTTTTCTCCGGTACCGGGAACCGAACTCACGACCTTGCGCTTGCCAGGCAAGCGCTTTTGCCGCTGAGCTAAATCCCCAGCCCCCCCGTTACATGGTTTCACGTGTTTAATCTCTTATGGCCCTCATGGCGTAAGGCCTGTTACACAGATGAGGAAGCTGAGGTATGAAGAAGTTAGAGACTGAGCCAAGCGGTTTCCAGAGCTGTCTCTTCACCTTGGCGCTGCGCGCTGCCGTGGTTACACATACCGCACATTCCTGGGAACGCGGAGAGCGAACTGCATGATCTGTCCCCGGGAGTTAGTAGTCAGTGGGGCCTCTTAGTTGGTGAGCACTGACAACAACTGAGCACTCCTTTTCCAGAAGGCTTGGGACCAGAAGTGCTTCAGATTTCAGAGATTTTTGAATTTTGGAACAGTTGCATTGACTTTACTGGCGAAGCATCCCTAACCTGGAATCCAAAGTGGCTCTAACACCTAAAACTCTTCAAATGGCGTCAGCTCTCAGAAATGTCCAGTTTGGAGCATTTTGGGTTTTTGGGTAAGGTATAGTCGGTCTGTGCTGCCCAGTAAGAGGAGACTGGCACTGCTGACACAGTTGGTACAATATCAACACATTTTTGACAAGATTGGTACTCTCACATTATGAAATATGTGAAAACATGATTGAACAATGACAATTCTAGGGACTTCAGTACCTAAAGGGCACCATGTTATATCTACCAGGTATTTTTTTCAAACCGCTACCCCTACCTCGACCGCCCTCCCCCCCCCACACACAAGCGTTCTTGTTAGAGTTGTGGAAGGGAAAGATCAGGAGCTCTGCCGAAGGGGCTGCCTAGGTCCAGGTGGCCAGTGCGTACAACACTGAGGGAGCACGTTTGGTGCCGTAGGAGGCGGTGACCTTCAGGGACGTGGCCGTGGTCTTCAGCGAGGAGGAGCTGGGGCTGCTGGACTCTGCCCAGAGGAAGCTGTACCGGGACGTGATGCTGGAGAACTTCAGGAACCTGCTCTCCGTGGGTGAGGAGGGCTCGCTGCGCACCTTGGCCTCACCTCCTTGAGGAAAGTTTCTCCATCTTGGTGCTGTTAACTTGGTGGTGTTTGGGGCTGGGTGTTTTAGGCTATTTAGCCACCTCCTTGGCCTCCGCGCAGGAGCGCTCCCCGCAGTGAAACTCCTCAGAGCCGTTTTCCTGTGCTGGAGTACAGAGACAGAGCTGCTAACCTTTGTTCCAAGGCAAACTTTTTGTAAATGAAGTACAAATGAACAGCAGCCCTTAGCTCTTCCCGAGTCCCTATTTCTTATCTCTGTGTAAATCGTAATCCATCGGTGGGTCGTGAAATTTAGTAATCAGCACTTAGGTATGAACTCGAGTGGTAACGGCAGTGCTGCTGTGAGTTGTGGCAGTAACTGTAGGGATTGCAGTAACGGGTGTGAGACCTGGATGGGATGAAGACGCACTGGTTAGAAACAGATCATTGAATCTCTTATTTCAGTAGATTGTATATGATAATAATATCTGTCTGATGATAGTAAGTGTATTGCTTACGCTATGTCATGATGAAAACGTTTGGTACATATCGCCTGGTGGAGCAGGGGAGAGGCTTATGTTATGGGATAAGAACCAGAATTTTTTCACTACTGTTTGCCTTTAACATTTTCCTATAAATCTTTGTCTTTTCACAGGACACCAGTCCTTCAAACCAGATATGATATCCCAGTTGGAGAGGGAGGAAAAGCTTTGGATGACAGAGATCCAAACCCAAAGAGGTAGGCATTCCTGAGAACTGTGCCGCTGGAGCCGTGGTGGGTAACAGCCTGGTGGTTCTGCCTCTGTTGAGAGTGACCTCTTCTCCGGTGCCAACCAGAGACCCTTTGACTGTCATATCTGGACACTCCTTCAGCTCCTGGCCTCCCCAGCTTCCCACTGCACTCGGTAAACCCAGCCTTTCTAAGAGGCTTGGAAGGTCACAAAGCTTTGTTCATTCTCCTAGCTTTACCATTCCACATTTTTCTCCTGTCACTTCCCACTGCTTTGCCTCTTCATCCGCAAATATGATAATAATGTTTCTGTGTCACATTGTGCTGCAGCTGTATGTTCATGATTATTAAATCTTGAGGAGTTGAGTTTAATCATTAAATAATGTTCTTTATATCTTTTTTTTTTTTCCTTCCGGTATCGAACTCACGACCTTGCGCCTGCCAGGCAGGCGCTGTGCCACTGAGCTAAATCCCCAGCCCCTTGTTCTTTGTATCTTAAAAAAATTTTTTTAACTTAATGCTCATTTTACCTGATATTAGTACAGCTCCCCCTGCTTGTTTTTATTTATTAGGCGTGGAATATCTTCTCCCATTTTTTCACTATAAACCTATTTCTGTCCTTAAATTGAAACATATGTTTCGTTCCTAGTTTTTTTTTAATCACATACTTTATTTTTTTTCTAAATTTGTACAGGATTGCAGAACATAATGCTCCTTCTGTGGAATATGTAACAAGCAGTAATTCTTTTTTCATCGCCTTTTTCTCCCCTCCACATTTGAGAAAATCTATCTTCCTGCTCCCTATTATCTTTTATTTTGCTCTTTATTTATAATTTGGGCTTCTTGTATAAGAGAAACCATGTGATATTTAAGCTTGCATGGTTCTTGGTTTTTACATCCATCTTTTCAGTCTGTGTCTTTTTATTGGGGAGTTTAACCTGTTAACATTTATAGCAGGACTTACTGTTTGTGGGGTGCTTCACAGAGGAGGGAATGGTTAAACTAGGGGACGAAAGCATGCAGGCTCTGTGAGAAATGAATGGTTAAACAAGTTCAGATTAGTGAACCGTGTTGTCTCTGGCCGTGTTCCTTCCCTTTTCCCCAAGAAAACTGCCTAGCCTTGAGACAGCTCCTTGCCCAAACTGCTTTTTTTCCCTTTGTCTCTTAAACTGATACGCTAAATAAAAGCCAGAGAGTTCTTGACTTCAGTGCTCCTCCTGGAACTTTCGCTTACACTGCTCTCAGTTGAGAGAGCCCCTCTGGCCTTCCTGGTGGTTGAACTAATTCTCATCTCCAAGTAGTTTTTTATTCTGTACATTGAGGTCTCACACTATGACAACTGTTGACATTTTGTTTTTTGTTGTCATAGCTTTTTGTCCCTTCCTTAATGTTCTGGGTTGTTTTGTTTTGCTTTGTTTTTGTTTTTTGTTTGTTTTGTTTTGTTTTTGAGACAAGGTCTTAGCCTGTAGTCTAGGTTGGCCTTGAACTCACTGTGTGGCCCAGGCTGGCCTCAAACTCATGACAGTCCTCCTGCCTCAGCCTCCTGAGTGCTGGCATTATAGTCATGTGCCACCATACTTGGCTCTCTCTCTCTCTCTTTTTGTAATGCCTTCTTCCTGTTTTTGAGGAAAGACTTCACTAACTGATAGAGTGTGTTTTGAGCTGTGTGATCTGCCCAGGTGAGAGATAAGGTCTCCAGTATTTTCTGGGCATGTGTCTTGCCTGAGCTGGGTGTTTGTTTCTTCTGTCTTTGTCTTACACGCAGTTGCTTTTAAAGGTCTTAATTTCTCAGAGGCAGACCCTGGCTTCTGGGGGCCTTGGTGTTCTAGTCCATCCCCACACCTACTCTCGTTCCCTAGGCCACTGCACGTCTGCCGTCCCTCTGCTGCTGTGCTGAGTGGAGCCCACTGTTGCTGTCTAGTGCATCTTCTCATCCTGGCTGTGAGTCAGGCAAAACGTATCAGTCTTCGCGTAACCCCCGACAGGTTAGAATAGTACCAGTAAGGTGTTTCCTGCTCCCTCCAGTTTGAGGGAGGGAGCTGGACCACTGGTTCCTTCAGCCCATCCCATGCCAAGACTGTGAAAAGTAGCTGGGTAAACTGAACAGTGGAGAGAAGTACAACAGGCCCAGCAAGACGCATGCTCAGAAAAGACCAGAGAAGACCTGAAGGCCTCACCCTGGGCTGATCCCAAATCTCTTATTTTTAATGTGGCTCTTTCTTGATTCAACATTCTCTTTGCTGCTGTTAACCTTTTTCAGAGTTCATACACATTTATTTTAGCTTGCCTGTAGTTTTTCTTTTAATGTTTCCAAAGGGAAATAAAGACTGAGCTTCCTAGTTACATCCTTGCTGATGCCACTTTCTGCCTTTAATTCCTTATTTTTTTTTGTCCTTTTAGAAAGCAGGAATCAAAACAAGATGGAGATTCTTCATGAAGCAGGGTTGAGGTGTCTTTCGCTGGGAGAGCTTGCACACTGGCAAATCAAGAGACATATTCTAAACAAACTAACCCAAAGTCAAGATTCCATCATAAATATTCAAGGAAAGAGTTCTCTGTTCCCCAAGCAGTGTGATTCCTCCAGCCATGTGGGAGCAGAAGAATCTTGTCAGGCCTCTGTGGAGGACAGCTGTCTTGTGAATCTTCTAGGGGATCATTCTAATGCTTTTGAGAACCAAGAATTTCCAACTGAAATGGCTCAGAGTCCCTGGAGTAAAATATATCTCAGTGAGATGCAGAACCATCAGAAAGGTTATAAGCCAACTCAGGCGAAAAACAAATTATGTATCTTGGTTCCGTGTGTTGACATTTTAAGTTGCATTTCCCACCGCCATGATGATTCTGTAATGCATAAAATGGAGGCAGCTGACAGCAACAGTACTTGTAGTGAAGATGTCCTAAAGGTGTCAGCACTTACCCAGCATTGTGTTTACCCAGGACAGAGAATGTACCAGTGTAGTGAGTGTGAAGCAGCTTTCAGTGACAGCCCCAGTCTTGAACTTCATCAGCAGGTGCACTTGGGAAGGATGTCCCCTGTGTGCGGTCCGTCTGAGGAGGACGCCAGTTACGGTCTTCGTGTCCAACAAAATGTTCACACAGGGAAAAAGCGCTATTGGTGTCATGAATGTGGCAAAGGTTTCAGTCAGAGCTCCAATCTGCAGACTCATCAGAGAGTCCACACGGGGGAGAAGCCCTACACATGCCCTGAGTGTGGTAAGAGCTTTAATCAGAGCTCACATCTATATGCTCATTTACCTATTCACACAGGGGAGAAGCCCTACAGGTGTGACAGCTGTGGAAAGGGCTTCAGTCGTAGCACCGATCTTAACATTCACTGCAGGGTCCACACCGGGGAGAAACCTTATAAATGCGAGGTGTGTGGGAAGGGCTTCACTCAGAGATCCCATCTTCAAGCTCATGAAAGAATCCACACTGGAGAGAAGCCATACAAATGTGGTGATTGTGGGAAACGCTTCAGTTGTAGCTCGAATCTTCATACACATCAGAGAGTCCACACGGAGGAAAAGCCGTACAAATGTCACGAGTGTGGCAAGTGCTTCAGTTTGAGCTTTAATCTTCACAGCCATCAGCGAGTGCACACAGGAGAGAAGCCGTATAAATGTGAAGAGTGTGGGAAGGGGTTTAGTTCTGCCTCCAGCTTCCAGAGCCATCAGAGGGTCCACACAGGAGAGAAACCGTTCCGATGCAACGTGTGTGGGAAAGGCTTCAGTCAGAGTTCATATTTTCAAGCCCATCAGAGAGTCCACACTGGAGAGAAACCGTACAAATGTGAAGTGTGTGGGAAGCGCTTCAATTGGAGCTTGAATCTCCACAATCATCAGAGAGTCCACACAGGAGAGAAACCCTATAAGTGTGAGGAGTGTGGTAAGGGTTTCAGTCAGGCCTCAAACCTTCAAGCCCATCAGAGTGTCCACACTGGGGAAAAACCGTTCAAATGTGATGCATGCCAGAAGCGCTTCAGCCAGGCTTCACACCTTCAGGCCCACCAGAGAGTCCATACTGGTGAGAAACCCTATAAATGTGATACGTGTGGTAAGGCCTTCAGCCAGAGGTCGAATCTTCAAGTCCACCAGATCATCCACACTGGTGAGAAACCATTCAAGTGCGAGGAGTGTGGGAAAGAATTCAGCTGGAGTGCGGGGCTCAGTGCTCATCAGAGGGTCCACACTGGAGAGAAGCCCTACACGTGTCAGCAGTGTGGGAAGGGCTTCAGTCAGGCCTCGCATTTCCACACACACCAGAGGGTCCACACCGGAGAGAGGCCTTACATATGTGACATCTGCTGTAAGGGCTTCAGTCAGAGGTCACATCTCGTCTACCATCAGAGGGTCCACACTGGAGGGAACCTGTAGACTTCGAGGTGTGAAGTAGCCTTCATCTCCTTTAGAAGGCCCTGGTTGAGGGGGAGAAGACTCCAGAATTCAGAAGCTCCTTAAATGCTGTGCTTTAATGACTCAGATTAATTCCTTACAAATGTCAGATTTAACATAAGAGAAACGTACTCGTTCTATAAGTGTGGTCAGTGTTTATACCAAACTTCCAAAGGGTCACCATCCTGCGGATGTGATCCAACAGAAGAATCTTAACATTTGTCAGAATGTACCAGGAGAGCGGCCTTATAAATGAAGGTTATGGGCAGGACTGTAACGAAAGTATGATTGACAGAACGATGTCAACGAAAGTGTAACTCCCACGAGGGAGGTGCTTCCCACTGTGTCTCTGCCATGCAGGGCTGTGCTGGGCTTATGATAAGGCCCAGCAGTTTCTAAAAAAATGGAGAAAATCCCTATAACTAGGACCAGTATATAAAGATGCTAGTCAGTTCCCTACCTTATACTTATTAATTTATATTCATAAGGAATCCTGAAAGTAGCCTTAATGACAGTTTTAGGAAATAGGTACAAAACATACTGCCACCCACAGTAGTACAAATTTTGGACAAAAGACTTGCAAATCTCTCCCACCCATCACAGCCTCAGTTCTTTGTACAGTGTATCAGTTGTATACAGTGTAATTTTTAGTATTGTTTGTACTTTATAGACTGAAAAGCACTTTTTATTAATGTGATACTACATTTTATATGATTAGAATTTGGGTGCCCTAATTCATTAAGGTACAGTTTTACTGTAACAAAATGTTAAAAGTGGTTACTGATGACAGTTTCTTAGTAAACTTAAATCTTGTTGATTGGCTTCTTATTATCTTCACTCAAGTTTAGGTCAGATTCCCTTTTTATGTGTAGTTCTCCATCTAGACTTCTGAAAGAAAAGCTTTGACTGTGTCTCAGTCTGTTTTGTGGTGCTGTAACAAAATCCCCAAGACTGGGTGACTCATACAGAACAGAAATTGATTTCTTACGGTTCTGGAGTCAAGCCCTGGAAGTTGCAGGTCAAGGGGTTTGCATAAGACAAGGCCCTTTTTAGTGCCCTTTTGTTTCCTGGCCGGAGGCTGTGGGCGAGCAAGGAGGCAGGGAGAGGAGGGATGTTGACTCACCTCCCATGATAAGGACCCTGTTTCCACAATAACAGCATCAGTCCAATAGTGACCTTGTCATCTCTTCAAGTTCTCACCTCAGCACTGCGGTGTTAGGGATCAGATTCTCAGCACAGGAACTTCAGGGGACACATTCAGGCCATAGCAGGGGATTTCAAGGACCTTAGATTTGTCAGATTACTCATGCCCAGGGCTATTCCTCTCCTTAAAGTTGGGGGAGGGACAAGGCAGAAACTTGAATTTGGTAGGTTGGGGTTTGACACCCTGTGGTGCAAATGAACAGCATGAGCTTTTGGAAGATTAGTTGGTGACGGTGTATTAACATACCCTTTGATCCGGCAGTCTTGGCACTAGACAAGTTGCTCAGGAGATTGTGGCAAAGGTGAGAAGGATGATATATAAGGATATTCTAAATTTTTAAAAAGGGGAAATAGAAGATTTGACTAAATCTATGCTCAAATATACAGCCATTACATGGATCTATACTGACAGGAACTCATTCGTAAGAAAATTAGGAGCCCAGGATTTAGCTCAGTGGTGCAGTGCCTGCCTGGCAAGCATGAGGTCCTGAGTTTGATTCCTGATACAAAAAAAAAAAATATTAGAGCCTTTCTGATATGATCCAATTAATAGGCGTCTACCTAAAGATGACCATCTGTGTGAAGATAATGTGCAGAATGAAATCCAGTAGTCTGGCAGGGAGTGTGGGATACTTGTTTTCTTTAACTTACCAGAAAGTTATAGTGATCAAGTTTATCAAAGCAGTGAAATTGAAACAAGTTATACATAAATGAAAATCTGCTTCGCCTCATTAAGTGGCGTATAAACCTGTTGATGTGTGTGCAGAGGGACATTTGGAAATAGCAAGCTGTGTCCATCAGTTGGCTCTCAGCATATTTGGGGGCTTCTCCACGCAGTGAATGTTACGCAGAACAGGTTAACTTGTAATTATTGACATTGGTAGACACCCGGAATGTTCAGAAAAGTAGATACATAGGATTTTGTGTCATTGTGTGTGTGTGTGTGTGTAGTACATGAATGTGTATATAATCTTACTGCCTTATAAGCAGGTATGGTGCCACACAACTGGTATCCCCTCACTGTGGGAGGCTGAGGCAATAGGATCGCAAGTTTGAGCCCAGCCTGAGAAATTTAACAATTTAGACCCTGTCTCAAAGTAAAAAAAAAAAAAAGGAGCGGGGCAGGGAGTGCTCAGTATGAAGACCTGGGTTCAATCCCCAGTAACATAAAAATAAAGCGGGGGGGTATGTCTTACTTTCCTCATTGATGAGACAAAAATACCCAACACCCAAAGTTAAAGGAGGGAAATTTGTTTTGGCCCACAGTTTGCAGAGTTTCAGGCCACAGTCAGCTGAAGCCAAGGCAGGGTGGCATGGCAGAGGGGCATCACAGAGAAGTAGTTCCTGGCAAGGCAGGCTGGAAGCAGCAAGCACAAGCAGCAGGTCTGCTTCCCTCTCCCTTTATATTCCATCCAGGCCATAAGCCTATTGATTGGTCCCACCCATACCCGGGGTGGGGCTTCCATTATCCACACCCAGAAATATGCTAATTATGATCAGTGGCCTAATTTAGTACCACACACCCTTCATCCCAGGATCACGAACTCTAGATTGAGCCTGCTCCGAAAAGCCCCACGTACAAGCTCATGAGGCTTTGGGAGGGACGTCTAGATACAAGCCATAACAGTATTATGCAGTTTCTTTCTACTTGTTGGTAATTTTTTTAAAAATGTTTTAAAACTTTTATGTTGAGTATATACTAAACATTAAGAAAAGGCCCATAAATTCTACCAAGAATTCCCCTATGTTCTTGGAGTCTAGTGTAACTGCATCCTGACCTGTTTGTTCACGCGTCTAGTGCCCGGACTGAAAGCCCCTGGCTTCGATTCCTCAGGTGTATCTGTACATAGTGGCCTCTCCAGCATGGTGACGTCACAGCCACTGGACATTACATGGTAGCCAAAGCCAGATCCCCGAGAAACCGGCTCAAGTGCTGTGGCCTTTTCTCATCGGACCCTGAAATTCACACCATCACTGCAGACCAGTCAGTATCTTGTGGCAGTCACAGAAGCAGTCACAAAAGATACTTCCTGGGGCTGGGGATTTAGCTCAGCAGCAAAGCGCCTGCCTGGCAAGCGCAAAGTCGTGAGTTCGGTTCCCGGTACCAGAGAAAAACCAAAAAAAAAATTAAAAAAAAAAAAAGATACTTCCTAACCTACAGTTACTCATTATATAGTTGTCCCATGATATGGTTATGGCATTTTCTATTTCAGGATCTAACCTCAGGTGTATCATGCCCTGCAATTAAATTTCCATTTTTATTTTTTAGTCATTAATCTGGGTCCAACAATTTTCTTGCCTTTCATAAAATAGGCATTTTTGAAGAGTACAGGCCAGTTTATTTGTAGAATATTCCTTAACTTGGATTTGATGCCTCAAGATTAGTTTCAAGTTAAGTGTTTATGGGAAAACAAAGAGTTATACAGGTTGAGTATGTGACATCACTTTTAAAATATAGCATAGTAATGGAATAATGGAAATCTGGCAGGGAGAGTAGATCAGGACCCCATTGCTGCTGAAGAGTTTATTACACTTCCAGGAGGGAAAGGCGGGCCTGTTAGAGAGGGGCCTGCGTGACAGTGTCAGGGTCAGCAGGGCAATGGGACAGCAGGCAGAAATCCTTATTATGGTTTCCGTGGGGAGCACTGAGCAAGGTAGGACAGGCACACTTAGGGTGGGCTTGTTCAAATACACAAGTGGGCTCTGAGGAGCAGGGCTGGCCTCGCTGTCTGCATCTCACTGGGGATCAGTAGCCCAGAGCACTAGGTTTGATATCGGAGGTTGGGCCAAGTGAGGACTGGGTTGGCTGGCCTGCTTTTCTGCATGAACAGAAGAGAGGGCCCCTGTGAAGGGCTAGTGGGGAGCCCACGCAGAGAGACTCAGGCATGGCATCTGGTTTTCCAGAACAGAGGGTGTCTGATGTCTACATTTTTTAAAAAAACAGGAAAAGGCTTTAATTAGAAAGGAAATGGTAACTGACTTCCTCTGACAAAGTGACAACGAATAGGCTGGTCCTTAACAAAGGAGAGGAAGAAAACAGGAAAAAAGGACTCCAACTTGAGCAACTGGAGGGATCACTCTGACGAGGGGTCAGACTGGGCTCTGGTGTCTACATTCTTGTGTAGGTATTAAAGCTCCAAGTCTACAGGAGCTGGAAACATGGTCAGTATCACAAGCCCTGTGAAGGCTTATCAACAAATTAAGGAAACTTTGAGGTGATGATGGAAGAGTCTTTTAAAAAGTAATGTAGGCTGGGCGTGGTGATGCACACCTGTAATCCCAGCACTTGGGAGGCTGAGGCAGGAGGATTGTTGTGAGTTCCAGGCCGGCCTGGGCTACAAAGTGAGCTCAAGTCCAGCCTGAACTGCACAGTGAGACCCTGTCTAAAAAAATGAACAAACAAACAAAAAACCCAAACAAACACAAAGTAATGTATCAGTTATTCTGGGCAATGTTTTTAAAATGATGAAAATAAGGAATGCAGAAATTAAGGAGCCCTTATAGGCCAGCCCATAACTAGGTTTCCCGTTCACGTGCATCTGAAGCTGCAAGGTCTCTAACGATACTGTAATGGCATTGCAAGTGTCAAATGAACTAAAGAACATTGATGTTGACGATAAATAGTATTTTAGCTTCCCCTTCCTTGGGCCAAGAGGCAGGTCTGGCATTTATACTGGTGGAGGGAATACAGTTTGGTGAGGTGTATGTAAAGATTAGTGGTTTCTCTGTGTAATGAGGGGCTGTTTTGCAAATAGATTTTAAATCATATGGCCCTTAATTGGGGTATGTGTTACTGGTAGTGTAGTGGATTGCTTACCTGATGATTTTAATTTGGACACATTTTACAGCCCATTATTAGAGGGAACCCCATTTAAGGTGGGCTGGATAATGAAGAACAGCATCAGTAGGACTAAATTTGTAACTGAGGACAGTCTGGTCACTGGAACCGCAACAGGAGTACAAGATGTTGGACTTGTGTAAAGCAAACCTCCCTAGAGGAGGACGTCGATGTAACGTCATACCAGTGCTCCTGGGGAAAAGCAGATGCAGTTCAGCTCTTCTTGCCCAGTTTGTATTCAAGGGCAGTGCCCTGAGGTGAGGTATGTTGAGTCCCTCTGGAGTTGCAGTTAAACTTGGCTGGGAGGCTGTTAAAATAGGCACCGAGGGGCTGGCAATTTAGCTCAGCGGCACAGCACCTGCCTGGCAAGTGCAAGGTCATAAGTTTGATTCCTGGTACTGGAAAAAAACCAAAATAAATAAATAAATAAAATAAAAATAGGCATTGAATAGAGCATTTCCATCCAAGCTATAACTAACTGTAAGATAGCCACCTGTTGTAGGTTGGGTACAGTTAGCAATTTTAATAGTA
This sequence comes from Chinchilla lanigera, assembly GCF_000276665.1. Classification (NCBI taxonomy): domain Eukaryota; kingdom Metazoa; phylum Chordata; class Mammalia; order Rodentia; family Chinchillidae; genus Chinchilla; species Chinchilla lanigera. The sequence goes on along the minus strand of NW_004955555.1, from coordinate 1,650,026 downwards.
TTTGGTATTGGGTATGCAACAGCAAGCAGAAACACTGAAACGACAGCCAGGATTTGGAGGCAGATTCATTTACATCGATGGGCATGGATCGGGATCATTCCCAGAATATCGGGCCCTGATCCCTGGCAGTCTAGGGGCTTCTATGGGATAAGCAAGCAGGACGTACAGAGGCAGAATGGCTTGTCGGTTGGGGATGGGTTTATACAACGTTCATCACAGTGACCAGCCGTATCTAAGAGACAGGAGCAACCGGAACTGGAACAGGAACTGTCACCTGGGCAACTAAGCAACTGAACTGTATTGGTTGGGGGGGGGCATTTTCTGTTATAGGTATGAGGGACTTAACAGATGGGACTACAGCATTTTGTTTTTTTCCAGGTTTAAGAAGAGGCAAAATTGGACTCTTAAATGGAGAAGGAATGGAATAATCACTCTTTAAAGTTTTATGTAAATTTTAATCTTTGAAGGCCCTGTTTTAACTCCCATAGGACCATATTAACTATTTTAACTGGGGATACAGGGGCCCCATTTTAATTTCTTGTATTTTTGTGGAGCTGTGGATCAAACTAAAAGCTTTTCAAGCATTCTCCTCGTGACCCACACGCCCAGCCCATGGGGTCCCCTTTTTAGTCAGGAGGTTTGCAAGAGCCAAAGACGACTTCCTTTATTGTGTCAGAGTGTCTGCGCCCATTCCGGTTTATTTGGGGGCAAGGAACACTATGACTGAGAAATATAAGTGAATTTTAAATAATACTGAATTTTCAACCTATCTTATAGAGATGCAAAAACCAATTGGTGCCCTTTTAATTTTTTGCTGTTATGTAAGTTCTTTTTAGTGAATTCTGGATTTCCAGTTGGGTCAAATAATGGAAATTTAATTTGTTTATATAAATCCACAATAACTTATATATTGTATAGTTATAAAAATATACATATTTACCACTTATCCCCTCCCACCCCAGTCTAGTTCTATTTTCTTTTTCCTCCCTAGACCTACTAGGGTTCTAGCTGCCTAAGGCTACATTTCCTAACTTCTCTCTCCAGCTGATAATCCCAGGGCATGAACTTCCCAGGCAGTCACAGGGGCAGGAGGGAGGGGGGAGGCGGTGCTGCCTCCAGCGCCTGGGCTGCACCCAGACTCACAGCGGCCTCTCCAGAACGGTGCAGTTACTTCTTGTTGGAAGTCTTGTTGCATTCTTTTTAAACAAAATTAGTTACAATAGTTTTGATCTTTCCCTCTCATTTTAGTTTTTCATCCTGACCGTTTTTAGCCTTTGTTTACAAAACTGCTCAAGGTCCCAAGTGGCCCTGTCTGTTGGGACATTGCAGGAGGAAGGGAGGAGGAAGGCAGCCCAAGAACACGGGAGCTCCTCGAAACATGTAAACAAGCCGCTGTAGTTTGTTGACTGATGGCTGGGCGGCGAGGCTGAAGTCAATCAACCTCTGGAGGGTATAAATAAACGCTCTACTGTTCTTACGTGGGTTTTCCTTCTCCACTCAGAAGAGAGGGGACCTCCACCTAATCCCAGCTTTTTGTCTCTTGTCTAATTTTTCCTCATTCTCAGCACCGTTCCTCCCTGGGGTACAGCAAGAACCCAGGGGATCCCTACACTGTCCATAGGCAGTAGCCTTTCTCTAAGATGTCTAAAGTGACTGGAGTATTCTGGAGCCACTTCAGGAGGTAACAGTGGCCTGATCCATATTTTTAAGGCTCGGGGTTCTGAGCATAAGGCCTTGGTGCACCGGTAAGCGTGGTGCTCATCAAGCCCTCTTGAGTTACCCAGGCCTTTCAGACTTTGAATCCAAAATATCCATGACCTGGGCTCCTTGTGGCCCTGGGCAGGGCAGGGCAGGTGCAGTCTCCTTTCCTTTCACATTGTGGCCCTGGGCTCGAACCAGTGGTCCCTGGTGCCTCTTTGGATTTGGAAGTGAGTCAGAACAGCAGCAAGGCAACAAGCACAGAGTTCACATCCCAAGCAACCCCTTTGCAGGGTACCTCAGTCCCTGCGGTGGCTGCCCCCACACGGGCTCTTGGTGTAGCTCACAGACCACAAGAACCTCCACAGGGCACTGCCACCTGCGAAAGGGGCAGGTGGAGCGTGTGCCACTTGCTGGCGTTGCCTGTCCCAGGGCGCTTGGGGGGTCAGCCACGCATCACTCCCTTTGAACTTGCCCAGGCTATATGAACGCATGCCCCACACAAGGACCATGGCCCAGAATCCAGGCAGTTAACTCTGCACCAAGGGGAAGACTCAGGTTTTTACTGCTACAGTTGGAAGGAATCTAGCAACACCTGACAAATATAACAAACCATGGCTGTAGCAGAGCACAACTGTCACGGGCAACTGTGTGTCCCCAGCTGTCACTGCACCTGTTAGCGAGCAGACCTGGACCCTGCTTGAGGCCACACCACTCTGTTTGCTGTTTGTACTGAGGATTGAGCCCAGCAGCTTTGCACTGAGCTACTTCTGCAGCCTTTTTTACACTGAAAGGTCGGGTCTTGCTAAATTGCCTGATCTGAACTTGAACTGGGAATTCTCATGCCTCAGCTTCCTACAGTTTCTCCTATCTCCCCACAGCAAGAATCATTTCACAGACAGCCATGCAGGAAAGATCCTCAGTGCCGCCCCAGTGCTCAGGTAGAAGCTGGGAAACCCAGGACCCAGCAGGGCCGTCACAGAGGGCAGCCACCACCCAGCGGGGGAGGCTGCCAGCGTGGCCCAGGCGCTGAGCTGGATACACCCCTACCCCTGTGGACTCAGCACCTAACACCTCAATTCCACATTCAAAATGCAGTACAAGGGTCCCTTTTTTTGCATGGCCTTTTTTCATTAAGATAAAATAAAAAACCAGGGTCCCCCCTTTCCATCTGTTTCTTTCACAAAAGACCCCCCAAAAGAGAAAGCAAAAAGTACACTACATGCAACTGATAATACACTCTGCAGAGAAAGTCTTGGAATGGTAAGATAAATATTTTATTATTACTTTTGTTTGTTTTTTTGAGACTGGATTTTGCTAAGTAGCCTAGGCTGGCCTTGAACTCAAGGCGGTCCTCCTTCCTCAACCTCCCAAGTGCTGGGATTGCAGGCATGTGCCACCATGCCAGACTGGTAAGGTAAACACTTGAGTTCATTACCGCTTGAAAAGGGAAGCTCAAAAGAAAGCAGGATCAAATTGCAAAAATCTTAAGACAATAGATTATGTGGTTTTATTAAATGATCATTTCCCTGCATTTACATCTAAGGTTTCTTTAAGAATCCTTTTCCTAGTACAATTATTATGACTCCATGGAGTTGAGTTCAGTAGGTTTTTAAAATATTTGTTCTCTTTGTAATATGTTGTCACTCTCCACCAACCTAATTCCAGGACACTTGCTATTTGTTAGGCACTGGTTCATCATCATGACCACACAGCAGTAGACAAAGATTCTGCCCCAAAGAGCTTGCATCTCAGTGCAAGCTCAGCCCATCATTATTTTTTCTTAAATTCCTGACCTTATTTATCATTTTTAAGGCCTCTATCCTGTGTAACCTCCACTGAGTGTGATTATCTGCCTGATATTCTTGTGGGTTTTTTTTTTTTTTCCAGTACTGAGAATCGAACTCCTGACCTTGCGCTTGCCAGGCAGGCGCTGTGCTGCTGAGCTAAATCCCCAGTCCCCTTTTTTTTTGTCTTTTTAAGACAGGGTTTCACTAAGCAGTTCAAGCTGAACTTGAGCTCACTTCATAGTCCAGGCTGGCCTTGAATGTGCAGCAATCCTCCTGCCTCAGTCTCTTGAGTGCTGGGATTACAGGTGTGTGCCACCACACCTGGCTTTCTGACTGAAATTCTTATTCGTCTGTTCCTAGAGGGTTTCTCTGCTGTGTGTTCTTTTAAGAACTAGAACATTCTGGGATCTGCCTGAAACACAGGTCATATTTGTTAGAAAAATAGAATTCAAAAAATTCAAATAACTTAAAAACTTGGCTCACTCATGAATTCTTAAAATACAGCATTTAAAAATTACTCTTTCTGTGTGGGTTTTCTAAGGATGAGAAGTCTTAAGTCCTGAAAAACACGTTTACTACATTCATCACACATACCAGATTGTGGGCTTTCTGGTGAACCTGAAGACACACATTCTTACTAAAGCTCTTCCTACAGGCAAAACATTTTATGTTTTTTTGCCAATATGGACTCTCTGGTGAACCTGCAGATGTGAGATCTGGCTGAAGGTTTTCCCACACAGACCACATTTATAGGGTTTTTCTCCTGTGTGGATCCTTTGGTGAACATGAAGATATGAGTTCCAGATGAAGCTCTTCCCACAATCTTCACATCTGTAGGGTTTCTCTCCTGTGTGGACTCTCTGATGGGCTTGAAGGTGTGAACTCCAACTGAAGGCCTCTGCACACACCTTACACCGGTACAGTTTCTCCTCTGCATGGACTCCCTGGTAGTCCTGCAGGTGAGAACTCTGACTGAAGCCCCTGCCGCACGTCTCACATTTGTGGGGCTTCTCTCCTGTGCTTGAAAGTGAGAAACAAATCATAGACATATAAGTATGTAAACAAGGGTATAATAAAAAGTTTCCAAATGTGGCCTATAAAAAATCGGAAAAGTTTTATCATAAACCATAAACCTTCCACACATTCCATAGTTGCTCCAGTGTGGCACTTAACTTCTACCAAACAAAAACAAAGCATTTTGCAATTTGTTTGTTTTGTTTTTTTGTCTTTTTGAGAAAAGGTCTCACTATGCAGTTCAGGCTAGCCTTGAGCTCACTTTGTAGCCCAGGCTGGCCTCGAACTTGCCATAATCCTCCTGTAATCCTGAGTGCTGGGATTACAGGTGCGCACCAGCATGTCCGGTTAATGCAATTTGTTGTTGCAACAAAACGTGTACAGAGATGTTTCCCAAACATCTTCCTGTAATCTATTTATTATAAAGTTGAAATTAGATATGGATGACGTTTTCAGTTTTTTAATTCAAAATTTGTCAATCATTTTAATAGTTCTTTTTTATAGAAAGAAAGGAATTTAAGGATAGGCAGTAGTCTCTTAAAATTTTTTCACAAAAGAACTTATCTGCACAGTTGCTGTTAGCTGCCTGTCTTTTTATTAAAACACACATTATTTTGTATTATTTCCTGGAATATAAAGAGATTCTGATTGTTTGACTTTGTGTTGGTTTGGGGCTTATTTTGCAAGGGGAACAATATAATACAGGACACACACTTTATATGGTTATTTATAAGAGGCACCCAAAGAACAATATACAAAAGAGTGCAGGAAATCTGTCCACATGCTAAGATCAAGGAATCCAGCTGAGGGCCTGGATCCCACAACAATGT
>NW_004955555.1:1635600-1641254 GCF_000276665.1 Chinchilla lanigera | reverse complement strand
GCCAGAAGGAGGGAAGACACTTTATTTGTAAGGAGGAAAAAGGGGCAGAGGACCCAGGAAAAAGATGGATTCCCACGGTCCTTTGGTTCCAGCCTCTTTTATTAGGTTTTGGGGGACCCTCAAAACTTTCACAAGCTCATTGGCTTTCTAGCGTCTGCAGATGAGTTTGAGGCCACAGGACCCTAAACCAGGGAGCCGTTGCGTACCTGCACACTCCTAGGTGGGCTTTGACTTTTTCCTGCCCACTTGTCCTCGTCAGGTCCCTCTCTGGAATTTATAGGGCAGTTAAGAGAAACCTTACATATAAGGTCGAGTTAATGATTAAGGAAGGGGAGTCATATCTAGTACACTAATACAGTGACCCTAGAGTGAGGATACACACGCCCTTCTCCTTTTGTCTCCTTTGCGTTTTACTGGCGGTGACGAGGGGTCGCTATTTTGGTTAGCAGCACACATGGCTTCCTGCTCTGCTTATCAATCAGCTCTCCCTTGTCTTTTTTTATACCAGGAAGTGAACTTAGGACCTTGCGCTTGCCAGGTGGGTGCTGGGCTGAGCTATAACCCCGGTCCCCCTCTTGTCTTATTTGCTCCCTCCTCTGAAATTTTAATTCCTTCTAGTCAGGATTAGCCAGAAAGTCTAATGAGGTCCTTTTTCTTTAATTTTAACCCATGCTATCACATGAAATAATGGTGAGTCCTTAGCTACAGGACACTTTTAGTCAGTAATTTTATTCATTTTTTATAGCTTTACAGCTTTAATAAAAATAATGGCCACTGTTAAGTATAAAAGAAAAAAATTCACAAGCCCCCCCATCACAAATTAAAATAATTAGCATACCACAAATGTCTTTTACACATTAGCTTTTGGCAGAGTCACACTGAAAGGTTATTTATATTAAATGTATATTGCCAAGAGGACTACAACCTCTACTTCATTAAATATGAGTTGCAGTCCTGTTACTATTTGTCATTATTTTAAAGAATATGTTAGATTCTGAGCCTGAAGAAATCCCACTCTCAATACTTTTATAAAGTTTATCACCAGCATGGTCTTTCTAAAAACTTGTAGATGTGTATTCTGACAAAAACCATCAATAAACTTCTCATTTCTAGAGCTTTTTGCCAGTGTGGACTTTCTGATGGTAGGTAAGACGGGAACGGTGACTGAAGTCTTTACCACATACATCACATTTGTATGGTTTTTCCCCAGTGTGGACTCGCTGGTGAGCCTGAAGACGTGCACTCTGACTGAAGCCCTTCCCACACGCCTCACATTTAAAGAGTTTCTCCCTAGTGTGAACATTCAAATGAACTCGAAGATTTGAGGGGAGACTGAAGGCCTTTCCACACTCCTCACATTTGTGGGGTTTCTCTCCTGTGTGGACTCTCTGATGATGACGAAGGTTCAAGCTCCTCCCGAAGCCTTTCCCACACTCCTCACATCTGTAAGGTTTCTCTCCTGTGTGGCCTCTCTGATGGTATATAAACTGTGAGCTGTATCTAAAGCCCTTACCACACACTTCACACCTGTATGGCTTCTCTCCAGTGTGAACTCGCTGGTGGGACTGGAGGCCAGATGACTGACTGAAGCCCTTACCGCATACACCACATTTATATGGCTTTTCTCCAGTATGGACTCTCTGATGTACCCGAAAATCAATGGCCTGACTGAAGCTCTTATTGCATTCTTCGCATTTATAGGGTTTCTCTCCCGAGTGCACTCTCTGATGAGCATGAAGATTTGATCTCCAACTGAAGCCCTTCCCACACTCCACACATTTATATGGTTTTTCTCCAGTATGAATTACTTGGTGTAGTTTAAGATTTGAACTGTAACTGAAGTCTTTACCACACACCTCACATTTGTACGGTTTCTCCCCCGTGTGGACTCTCTGATGGGTTTGAAGCTTTGAGGACTGACTGAAGCCCTTCCCGCATGTTTCACATTTGAATCGTTTCTCCCCTGTGTGGATATTCTGATGGACTTGAAGATTTGAAGCCTGACTGAAGCCCTTCCCACACTCCTTGCATTTGTAGGGTTTTTCTCCTGTGTGAACTCTGAAATGGATGTGAAGATCCGTATTTCGGGTGAAGCCTTTCCCACATGCCTCGCATTTATATGGTTTCTCTCCAGTGTGGACTCTCCGATGGCATATTAATGGTGAATTGTGACTGAAGCCCTTACCACACACATCACATTTGTAGGGTTTCTCTCCAGTGTGGACTCTCTGGTGTATGTGAAAATGTGCAGCCTGAGTGAAGCCCTTACCACACTCTTCACATTTATAGGGTTTTTCACCCCTATGGACCCTCTGGTGGACACGGAGATTAACACTCCAACCAAAGCCCTTACCACACTCTTCACATTTGTAGGGTTTTTCTTCAGTGTGCACCCTCTGATGGCACTGAAAATTTGAACTCTGACTAAAGCATTTGCCACACGCCTCACATTTATAAGGTTTCTCTCCAGTGTGAGTTCTGTAATGAATGATGAGACCTGTGCTGCTGCTGAATCCCTTGCCACAACTGTCACATCTATAGGACTTCTCGCCTATATGATTAGGCTGATGAGAAAGACAAGGACTCCTACTGAAGCAACCGGCAGGCTCATGGCCTTTATCTGGTTTCTCTGCGGGGTGAATTCTCAGAGGAGACTGCAGGTGTGAGCTCTGACTGAAGCATCTTTCTCTTGTGTGAATGCTCTGATGAAGCACTGAGCTATAACTGCAGCCCCATCCACACTCACTGCATGGATGAAGTTTCTCTCCTAAAGGTAACTGCTGACTGGAGCGCTCATTCATGCTTCTGCCACGTTCATTACGTTGGCAGGGGTTCTCTTCCGTGTAGGTTTCAATTTGCTCACTAAATGATTTCTTCATCACATCTTCACATGCATGCAGGTTGTTTTTCACATCTACTTGCTTACCTCTACTTTGATGCTGTGACTCAATCAGATACTTATTTCGGGAAGAATGCCGGGTTCTTGGAATTGAAAGCTCTTGATTTTCAGTATACCTGGAGTGATCTCCTTTATAATACTTGACATTGTTCTCATTTTCAAAAACTTGAATGCAACCACCTTGTAGCAACTGGGAACTTGTCCTGTGAAGACACCTGGTTAATTCACTTGCAACATGTTTCCAGATTTGCCAGCAGGATAACCCTTGGTGTGAAAGGTATTTTAATGCAAATTTTTGAAGAGTCTCTATCTCATTTTGATTCATGCTACCTACAGAAGAAAGCAAAAATTCAGAAATGAGGACAGGTAAATATTTTTTTCAGAAATACAGTTTCACATCAAGGACACAAAGTAAGGCCTTAAGAAGGCTTACAACATTACTTATACTTTCTTATGTTTTCATGCAGGTGGGAACACAATGGGATCAACAAGATCCTATGTGTAAAATGTGACCCATTTGGAAACATAAGAGCCACAAGCTTGAAATCACATGGCTGCAGGACATCGAAAAGACAACCTATCCAGGCATGGTGGTGCACACCCACCTGTAATCTCAGTACTCCAGAGGCTGAGGCAGGAGGATATCTGTGAGTTCAAGGCCAGCCTGAATTATATGGTGAGACCCTGTCTCAAAACAACAACAACAAAAAGACAACCTACATTCCAACCCACAGTAGTATCAATTAAAAGCTTATTGGCTGACTGGCATATAATTACAGCTACTGAGGCTGAGACCAGATCACAAATTTAAGGTCATCCTAGACAACTTAGCAAGAACTTAATGTAAAATAATACAGTGGTTCCTCGGTGCATGAATTCAGTTCCACAATTCTGGTTGCACTGAACTGGATGAGAACTGAAATGCAATGGTTAGGTTCAAAGTTGACCGTATGGGGAAATTGGATTCAGTTCTCATCCAGGTCAGTTTGCAACTAGAATTGTGGAGAGAAATGAGTTCAGGAACTGAAGTACCACTGTATTTTTAAAGGGGGAGGGCTAGAGATGGAGCTCAGCATGCTCTGGGTTGAGTCCTCCATACCATATACACATGAAAAAAGCTCATTCATCCTTTTCTCAGTAAGGCCAGTGGATTCTGCCTAATTTAAGTTAAAAATATTCAAGCTTGGGCATAAAATAGTATTTTAGGTGGTGGTAGAAAACCATGAATTTAGGGGCTGGGGATTTAGCTCAGCGGCACAACGCCTGCCCAGCAAGCGCAAGGTCATGAGTTTGATTCCCGGTACTGGAAAAACAAAACAAAACTATGAATTAGTTTGGGAAAATGGTTGGAATATTAATACTCATTGTTCTAAAACCTGGTAGTAATTCAAAGCTTTGTAAAAGAAACGGGAAAAGGAAAGCTTATCAACTGAGAAAACCCTGAGAGAAGGAAAGAATCAGTGCCGACTGCAGACTCGCAAAGCCAGCCCTGAAGAGGAAGACAGGAAGCTTCAGTGCACGTGCCCAGCTTTCTCCCACAAAGCTGCAGGGCTCGATCACCTCCATTCCCTTCAAGTCTCTGTTCAGATGTTGCTCGACCAGCCATGCCTTCTCCACACCCAGTATAAAAATAGCTCCTCCTTACCCACATCTATTTTTGATTTTGCCCATTTCCTTTATCTGCTTCTCTTTATTTTGTGCAGTTCTAGGGATGAACCCAGGGCCTTGGTAATACTAGATAAGTGTTCCACCCACTGAGCTAAACTCCCGGCCCCATGTTTCTTTCTATTGCACTGGGCTAACAGATGAGCCTGTTTGCTTTTCAGCTAGGGGTAGCAGTAAACAAAAATGTCAAAAATTCTACTCCTGTGGGGACAGACAGATGAAGAACAAGGAAGTAAAAAATACAATACACTCTTACATCAGCGGGTGATCCGTACTTAGACACAAAATGAGGCAGATGGAGAACAGAAGATGGTATTTTACATAGGACAGACACACACAGCCTCTCTAGTTGGATGAACTCTGAGCAACGACTGGAGTAAGGAAAGTGCCGGAGGGTAGGAAGACTGTGCTGATGGAGAAAGGAGGCTCATCAAGGCCGTGGGATAGAAACAACTCAGAAAGAACAGGCAAGGGACCTCATATGACTAGAATGACCTCAGCAAGGGGAAGAGAGCGAAGAGAAACTTGGTAGAAGACCCGATCAGGAAGGGTCTTGCAGTCTGGACTAAGGACTTGAGTGACACGGAAAGGCCCTGGATGGTTCTGAGCAGCGGAGTGGTTTGATCAACTGTCTATCATTCTGCCTACTGAGTAGCGAGTGTGTCAGCGAGGTGTAAGGGAGGAAGCACAGGGACCAGCGTGGACACTGTTGTTGCACTCCGGGTGAGAAGGGAAAGCACCTGGACGAGGCGACAATCCCAGATGTGGGCAGAAGCAAAGCAGCTGGTACCTGAAAGAACAGGCACATGGTTTGCACCAAATACCTACTTCTCCGGGTCTCTGTTTCCATCATCCAAAGCGTTTCTTCTGCTTCCAACTGGGAAACCATGTCTGCTTTGAAGGGAAGATGCCCTACGAAAAGGTAAAGAAATATGTATTTCAGGTGAACACATGTCTATAATGTACTTTTGTCTAAATAGCATACTCCTCAGAACCCAAGTGGTATTTCAAGAAGTGTTTTGATTGTCAAATAAGAAATTTACACCTGCCTGGCAAGTGCAAGGTCCTGAGTTGGATTCCCAACACCAAA
>NW_004955555.1:1634349-1635500 GCF_000276665.1 Chinchilla lanigera | reverse complement strand
GCTGAGGGATCTGCACTGGAGCCAGGAAGTGATGCTCAGAAGAACCAGAGCTCCCCCAAAAGGAACCACAGCCATCCTCGGCAACAGTGAGGTCCTGAGCTCCTCCAATGATCAGGATGGCTGAGTTCCCATCAGGGAAGCCAACACAGCAAGCTTTTCCAGGAGGCCAGAAGTGCACCATCTTCCCCTCCGGAACCAGGAAGCGATGCTCAAAACGAGGACCAGAGCTTCCCCAAAGTGAACCGAAGCCATTCTCAGTGCCAGCGAGGTCCCGAGCTCCTCAGACGATGAAAACAGCCAAGTTCATCGGGAAAGCCAGCTCACCACAGCTTCTACCAACTCCCAACAGCCTCTTTCAGCTCCCAACAGCCTTCTTCTCCTTCTCCAGTTCTGCCTCTTATGCTGCTGGCAACAGTCCCCAGGTGGGCCTCCCACACCCAGTGCCACACTCACTCAGTTCAGCTGGGGGTTATAAGTTGACCACCAGTTATCAATCTACTACAGACTTTAACTTGGCACTATTAGTTTTTATTAGTAAAATCCACATGGGCATTTTAAACAAACAAAAGGAAGGTCAATGCTCTGAAGACGGAAAGTTATTATGTTTGGGATACTATGCATTGAAAACCCATCTCTAGCATTAGCTGTCTGAGTTTTAGTTAGAAACATGCTTGCATTCTCCAGTGAATATGTGGGAGCCAAATTTTTGACTCTTTGAGGAAATACAATATGGAAAGGGAGAAGACTAGGAAAAACACCCGGATGTTAAGAACTGGAGTTAAGCCAGGCACAGTGCCACACATCTGTACTCACTGCTACTCAAGAGGCTGAGGCAGAAGGATTGCAAATTGGGGCCAACCTGGGCAACTCAGAAAGACCCTCTCTCAGCAACAAATAAATATATAAAAAGGGGCTGAGGACAGAGCTCTCTGGTAGAATGCTTGCCTAGCATGCATGAGGTCTTGTGTTCAATCTCCAGTACTGGCAAACTACAAACAGAACTTGTAAAGTATGACCTCATGATTTCTTTCTCTACTGCTATTATCATGTCCAGGGGTGTGCACTGCTGTTCTGCTGGAATGAGCAGTCAGCGCCAGTACCAAATAAAAGGGACAGAGTTTAAAATGAGGGAAGACACTTTATTTTATTTT
>NW_004955555.1:1632680-1634249 GCF_000276665.1 Chinchilla lanigera | reverse complement strand
AGGAAGGAAAAGAAATTTAGGTCACTGCCTAGTTTATAGCTCTATCTCTATATCTATCTTAAGCTAAATTTAAAACCAATGTCCATTTTCTGGTTTTTTTAGTTTTGTTTTGTTTCACCTTTTTGAGACAGGGTCTTGCTATGCAGTTCAGGCTGACCTTGAGCTCACTTTGTAGCCCAGGCTGGTCTCGAACTTGCAATGATCCTCCTGCCTCAGCCTCCTGAGTGCTGGGATTATAGGTCTGGACCACCATGCCCAGCTCGCAATGTTCATTTTCATCACATTTCCAATACCATCTCTCCCATCACTCACTGAAAATGGTCAGTCTTTGCTGCAATGTGGGATTCTTGAGAAGGAACTCTGATCTATTCTAACCTTATTTATTTCAAGGGGAAAAAATGCCAGTACAAAGCAACAAGTTTATTTCATGACCCACAAACGAGTCACAACCATAATGTGAAAGGCAACTATATAAGCTAAATTGTCCATTTACAGTTGAATGAAAATAAGGTTTCTCAGTTGTGGCACTCCTGACACTTTGGACCGGCCCGTTCTCTGTTATAGGGCTGTCCTGAGCATTGCAGGAAGTTAAACAGCACCCCTAGCCACCATCCACATGCCTGTATGTACCCCTCCCCCTCCCCAGGCTGTGACAACTGTATCCAGACTGTGATGAATGTTCTGATGGAAAAATCACCCCTGGTTGAAAACCAGTGATTTAGACAGACAGAATTTGGCATAAACACAAATCCCAGGAAAAGCTCTCTCTGTTATCCCAGGGGTTAGAAAATATGTAGTTTTCAAGAGCAGAGAACCATTTCAAATGGCCCAAAGGCTTGCACATCTAAGGACACAGACTCTCAAGGGAGGTGAAGTTCAAGGTTCTTACCCACAGCAACCAGGTTCTTAAAATTCTCCACCATTACATCTTCATACAGTTTCTTCTGGGTATGGTCCAGCAGCCCCAGTTCTTCAGTGCTGAAGACCACAGCCACGTCCTTGAATGTCACTGCCTCCTACAACATCAAACACAGGTAGCCTCAATCCTGTAATGCCCCTGGAGGAAGGAGAACACTCAGGAGAAAGAGGATACTGAAACACAAATACGACAATCAAAAAAACCCCAGAAAATTAGTCTCCTATCGTAAGACAGGAGAACACTGTACCTGAAACCTGGTCATTTTCTCCTGTTCCTTCTGGGGAAGGTCAGAGTCCTGGAAAGGCATAACTGGAGAAGGAAAAGGAGGCCATGAGACACAGGTCAGAGCTGCCATTAACCCAAGTGGATCTTCATGGAAATGACACAAGGGTGGCCCTGCTTCCTCCTGGACAGATACAGCCACATACAGCTTGGTGATCAGAGCAGGGCCTAGATGCCAGCTACTAAGCTGCCTTCCAGTTCAGTGCCGCTGGGCAGTAAGAATTTCTATAAATAATCTCCCCTCCCCTCCTCCTTTTTTCTTTTTTATGGAACTAGGGATTGATTCCAATTCCTGTGTTTTTGGTATTGTCTCTAGTGATAGGTCCCAAGAACGAGGTGCCCGCAGATGAGTAAGAAAAGGTAAACAA
>NW_004955555.1:1601047-1631730 GCF_000276665.1 Chinchilla lanigera | reverse complement strand
TTTTTGAGACAGGTTCTCACTATGTAGCCCCAGCTGGCCTCAAACTCACACAGATCCTCCTGCCTCAGCCTCCCAAGTGCTGGGATTACAGGCATGTGCTACCATGCCCAGCCCACTAGTAATTTTTTATTGGCACTGATATCAGTTTTCTATAAAGTATTATTTTGGGGTCAACTCACTTCATGATATCAGAAAAGGATCAGCCTTTTATGCTGTTTGCATGGAGCTAAAGAAAAACACACAGCAAAGAAAAAGAGACGAATAAAAGAAAAATCAAGATGGATGGAAAATAAATCAAGAAGCTCCCATATCTGTTTAAACATGAAAATAAGGGAATGGAAGAAATGAGGGGACTTCCTTCAAAAGGGAATGCTGCTAGGCATGGAGGCACATGCCTGTAATTCCAGGAGGCTAAGGCAGGAGGATCACTGTGATTTGGAGGCCAGCCTGGGCTACACAGTGATTTAAAGGCTAGCCTGGACTACATAATGAGATCCTGTCTCAAAAAAAAAAAAAAAAAAATGTAATTGCTGAGAATTTCCCACAACTGATAAAAGATATATGTTTACATATAGGAATCCTGTACAGTATAAAAAATAAACATACTCCTAAACAAAGCAGAGTAAAACTTGAGAAAGCAACAGGCCTAAACAAATACGAAGAGCTGAAAATAGCCACTATAATCTTAATGTGCTCAGAAGAAAATAAAATTACCTAAAACAAATACTTGGCAGAAACAGGATAACTAAATGGAGACCAAAAATAACTGAACACTATCCTCACAGTGGAGAAAAGAGCTCTCCATCTTTCCATGCTAAACAAAGTGATTGTTTACATGAGGTCTGAGCTACAAAGATATTTTAGCTGAACAACACTGAAGAAAATGTATGACTATTGAACCCTGAAATACAGACTGCGAAAGTAATGGGGTTCTCTCTTTTTTTTCCCACTTTTCTTTTCTAAGGCAAGGTCTCACTATGTAGTTCAGGCTGACCTTGAACTTACTGTGTAGTCCAGGCTGGCCTCGAACTCAAGGCAATCCATCTGCCTCAGTCTCCCAAGTGCTGGGATTACAGGTGTGCGCCATCTGGCTTGCAAGAAGTAATGAGAAAAAAATATTTATAAATATGTTGGCAACAGGATAATCTTTGTTAAAAAGAAATAAACCAAGAACAATAATGACCAACTTTGGGGATGGTTATAAGGTAGACCTATGACCTATCCTACAATTAAAAACAGACCAACAAAAAAGGACATTATCAAATTTTAAGGTTTTTTTTTAGTCTGTATATTTTTCAGAATGACAATACATGCAACAATTTGTTGATAGATAATTTTTAAAAGTTAAAAGAACGACCTAAGAGTATATTGGTTTAAAGCCACTAAGAATAACAAGAAGGAATAAACTGAGCTGAAAGCAAACAGGGAGAAAAGGAAGCAATGCAAAGCATACCAAATTAAAAAGATACACGTTGTTGGGTGTGATGGTGCACGCCTGTAATCCCAGCACTCGGGAGGCTGAGGCAGGAGGATTGTTGCAAGTTCAAGACCAGCCTGGGCTACAAAGGGAGCTCAAGGCCAGCCTGAACTGCATAGCGGGACCCTGTCTCAAAAAGACCAAAAACAACCCCAAAAAACAAAAAAACAAAACAAAAAAACCACAAAAAGATACATACACATATGTATAGAACACACACACACACACACACACACACACAGATTAAACATCCCTGACTACATGGAAAGAAAAAATCCAAAGATATTCTAACAGATACTATTAAACCATAGTGACAAAAAGTCAGAAAGAAAAGGCATGGAAAAACATACATTGAGTGAGTGCCAAAAGCTAGCTTCACAGGTCATTGGTACAACTTAAGAAAAAGTTACCTGACATTTGTGGTTTTTTTGTGTTTTTGGTTTTTTGGGTTTTTTTTGTCTTTTTGAAATAGGGTCTTGCTATGTCATTCAGGCTGGTCTTGAGCTCACTTTGTAGCCCAGGCTGGTCTCGAACTCACAACAATCCTCCTGCCTCAGCCTCCTGAGTGCTGGGATTACAGGTGTGCACCACCACGCCTGGCTTGACATTTGGGATATGCTTTAAAACACTCTATTTTAGGTAAACGGGGAGTAGTCCCAGCTACTTATATGTAGCAAACACTAACAAGTAATACTTAATTTTTTTTTTTGTTCATGTGTATATTTTCTGATTTATCTAATCTGTCCAACAAAAATGTACCTAATCAGATAAGTAAACTTAGGTCTTCTAGTAGTGACAATTTAAAAACACAAAAAAGAAACAAAATACAAAAGTAGGGGAAGTTACTTTTAGCAATATATTTTATTTAGCAGTACATTTATATTTAGCAGTGTAATGTATCCAAAACATCATTTCAACATGTAATCAATGCAGAAAAATCATTGACTACCCATCATATCTTCTTGTACACTCTTTAAAATCCAATGTTTACTTCACACCTAATAGCATATCTCAATTTGGACCAACCACAGTTCAAGCGTTCATAAGATGTAAGTTCACAAGGCACTAGATGGGATGGCACACTTTTATAATGGGCATTCATTATTAGTATAACTAGCATATGACTTTATTTGACATGGAATCAAATTAATTGAATGAGATGTTTTAGGATTTTTAAAAATCAGTGGTTTTCAACGTCTTCCATAAGAAACTTCTCAACTACTGTGCCTTCCCATTGGCTGACCTCAGATGAAGCCCCTTTAGCCAAGTGGGTTACTATCTAGGACAACTGAAGGTCATTATACCACTGGGATTAAGAAAAGGGGCTCTGAGAAAACACTGCTGAGGGTCAATCAGCACGCCAGCTCTTAATATTAACTTGAATGACTGGAAAAACCACGCACCTTCTGTCTCATTTTCCTCATCCTTAAAATAAACGTAATAACAAGATCTACTTCATCGATCGACATAGTTCACAGAAGAATGCCTAGAAATCAAAGTGGTAAGATGCTATTAATAATTGCATTTCCGAGTCTCTCTCCTACCCATTTCACATTTACTCAAAAAAGACGTGATTATCTTCCCAGTGGTAATTTACGGAGTCAGGAAAACCTGATTAACTGAAAAGATGACGCAACAAGACGCTACGCAAAGTAGGGGTCCTCGGGGCGCGTCGGGAAGAAATCTCTTCCCGTTGCTGACTGCGATGAAGACGAGCTGTGGGGAGCGCGCGTCGCTCCTCTCTTATGCCTCTCTCTCCTGAACGAGGGAAGAGAAAGGCCCGGGGCCCTGACCTTCTTTCTCTTCAAGGGACTTCCCCGAAAAGGGCGCTCGTGAGAGCATCGCTGGCAGCAGCCAAAGGAAACCGCTTACCAGGCTCTAGCCCCGCTCCAAGCCCTTGACAGGCATTGTCTGGTTTGCTTCCAGTCACGCCCCTACCCAGTAGCCGCGCGCTTGACCGCTGCTTTACACATCTGGAAACTAGAGCGCGGGTGTCGCACGGCGCGAAGGAGCAGCGATGCAAGGGACGGGGAGGGCACTGAGGGCACCCGCACTTCCGCCCTCCTTCCTCCAGCCTCCGGCAGCCGCGATTTCCCAGTGCTAAACCGACCGCCCAGTCGGGTCCCACCCGCAGGCCGAAAGGGCTCCAAAAGGTGGTGGTAGCAAAGGATGTACCGTACTCACCTTCCGGACCGAAAAGATGGTGGCACTGCCTCCTTTTCCTGGGCGGAAGCGGCTCCGACCATCCCGAGCCCCGGAACTACATTTCCCAGAAGGCCGAGGGCAACGGTCACCGCGCTCCCGCCGTCGGTCAGCTTCCGGTCGGAGACCTAAGCAAAGCTTTCTCTTCATTCCCCATTGTAGAACGGATAGTGGCCCTTCTTCGTAAGAGAAAAACCACACTCTCCACATTCCTGGAGTTCCCGGACCATAACTTCTACAATCCATTTTGTGGCTTCCCGCTATTTTGTAGATCTTGAGGAAGTTTTGACGCCAGTAGAGTTTAGCTTTTTCTCATTGACAAAGTAACGGCAAAACTGTGAGAGTCAGATGATGATTGTAAGAAACAGATCATGCGATCCTTTCCCAACAGTTATACCCAACACTACCAAAAATTAAAAAGCCTTTAATTTGCAATTTTTATATTTAATAGGATCAACTAACAGGAAAGATACTTTTTAGTTACAAAAACAATGAAAGACCAAAAAAGTGCAACGGGAACAGGAAGATAGATCTTTTGTAAATGGGTAGAGGACCAAGAGATGGACAGAGGGGCAGGGCGGGGTGGGAAAAGAGATACAAAAAGAATTAGGACGTGTAATATATATGTAGCAACTCCCTATGATGATGTAGTCATGTACTGCAAACATGTACTAATAAAAATATAAATTAAAAACAGTATAATGGAGATACAGATTTCCACTTTTACATAGTACAAGCAATTCAAAACTTGCCTGCTAGAGACACACATACTCAAAAATTAAAACAAGCTTCAGCATAGACTTCTCAAAGCAGTAACAGCCATTGTAATCATTACTCAAGGTGTTACTCAATTTGAAAGAGCAAACTTGTTAATGTTTAAGCACAATTTGTTGTGGTTGTTGTTGATACTGGGTATTGAGCTCACAGTCTTCGCACTAAGCTGCATTTCCAGACCTTTATTTGCTCAAGTGTAAAATAGAATTGACGTTTCAAAGAAGTGTGGGGTGAAAGTGTTACAGGAAAACTGAGTCAACAGCAGCCAGGAGTTCAGGAGAAGAAAAGAAACTATTTAATGCCAGTGAGTAGTCTCTAAAGTCTGAGGCCTCGATTACAAAATGTTTGTCTTTTTTATAGGGTGGCAAGTGGGGAGTTATACAAGATGAGCATAACTAAAGGCCATGGTACGTACAATGGGTATCTTGTGAGCACAGCTGTATGTAGAAAGCTGTTTTTAGAGTTAGGTTTGGTGCAAGTGAGAGACAGAGTAAAGATAAGGAAAGCCTTTATTGCCAGGCATGGGAGGGGAGCTAAGAGAAGCAAGGACCCTCTGGGGGAGGAAGCCGGGAACAAAGTATATACTGGGCTAGGTTGAGGGTGGAGTATGTGGGAGCAGTTTAGGTGACATTGCAGGCACTGACTGGGCAAGGGTGGACACAGATGCACAAATGAAAACAGGAAGTAGTGCTCAGGTGGGGAGCAAGAAGACAGAGCCAGGTTGCGTGGGACTCGTCTTTCTGGGCCTCCACACCATGCTGGATCGCCATGATGGCTTGACAGAATTCTGTATGGGTGGAAACCCATCACTTAGCACATTTACACAAGTTTTAATTTGATAAGGAATTATGTGATTTAGCCAAGTTCAGTGGCAGAGAACGGAATGGTTTTAGGTGTATTGGACAAAATGGCTGCAGTTAGGTAGGATTTGTGCTTTATTCCCCCCTTCTGATGCTCCTTGGGAACTCTGAGGGGCATTATCGTCTGAGTCTATTAGGGGCTGCTGAGAGTAGGCAGGGTTTAAGTATATTAAACCCGGATAACCTGGGGTTTTTCCTTCTAGAGAGCTGTCTTAATTAAACTCTGAGTTAAACTATGTGTGTAGGTGATTATATAAGAAGCCATAAGAATGAGAATTTTAAGTTATGATCAGGGAAGAAAGCATGGAGGCTATTAAGCCCTTTTATTTGCCAAACCATTGTTTTAGTAAACTTGTAGACTTACAGCATGTAGGTCTGGCTGAATGATAACACATTGAATTCACAAACTTGTAGAGTCTTATGTCACAGACTACCATCAGAAAGGAGTAGAATCCTGAAAAACTGGGAATATGGGAAGATTCCAACAGAGCTGAAGACTTTGACCTCTAAATTTATCTGATCTTTGTTTGTCATTAAAAGGAGCCCTAGAGGGATTGAAGGGAGGGCAGGGGAATGGGAAAAAACCCAATTTATATCATGTACAAGTACAAATTGTCTATGATGAATGTGATCATTATGTATATCTAAAATGTACCAATAAAATCTAATTTAAAAAATTAAAAAAGCCCTACTTCCCACTTCTGAGGTTAGTCTCCCCTTGACTGAAGGACCTGTAATAACCTTCCCTGAAATATTTTCCTTGCAGTGGATTGCACATTTTCAAGACTTGCCTCCATTCCCGCCTCTCTCTCTTTTTCTAGATCTATAATAAGGCTGAAGTACCACAGGAAATGAGGAGTAAAACATATGACAATGAGGCATTATTATACTAGCCAAAATGAGGATTTTTGTAATCTGTATCAATAAAAACTTGACAAATACATATGGCTGTGGATCTTAAAGACATAGAATAAGGCATAAATAATACAGTGAGGGATTAGGTTGGGTTTGTTGATATGGGTGCACTAAACAGTGATGCCAGACACACTTTCTTAGCTTGGGAACTTGAGGATGGCCTCAACACTTTATGTACTTGGGCGGCTGAAATCTAGACATAAAATTAGCCTACCCTGAAGTTAAAATGCCCAAACTTTATGTTAACCGAGTTTCTCAACCTTGGCACAAATGACGTATTTTGGACCTGATAGCTGTTTTCTTGGAAGATGTCCTGTGCCTTGCTTCAAGAGCATCTCTGACCCCTAGGCAAATATGGCAGTGTGTGCACACCAGTCATACAGGCAGAAATGTCTCCAGACACTGCCCAGTCCTCCCAACTAAGAAACACTATGGTCAGTGAAGTTAAAGACAGATATGGTAACACTCTGTTACAGATTTATCATGTAAGACCTGCTCAACCAGCTCCTTATGTTCCTTGGGAGGTTTCATGAGACATTCTCATTGCCAAGGATTTGATAAATTTATTGGTGAGAAAGACTGGGGAGTCGCTGAGAGTTCTGAAGTGACTGTTCTTAGCAGACTAGGAATGAAAGAGGGAAAGTATGACATCAACATGGATACTTGAACCAGGCAGAGTGGTGCACACCTGCAATCCCAGCACTTGGAAGGCTGAGGCAGAAGGATCACTGTGAGTTGGAGAACCTGAGTTACATAGTGAGTTCAAGGCCAGCCTGAACTACATAGTAAGACTGTATTTAAAAAAAAAACCCAAACCAAAAAACACAAATAAATGTTGGCAATATATAAAAGTCCCCCAAAATGTTTGTATGTACCCAATCTCAAAGTTAAACTAGGAGAATGTCCAAGAAGCCTGAAATCAAGCCCATGATGACAAGTGAGAACTGAAACTTAATAGTTCATAAGGCAAACAGAACTAAACACACAAAGTTTATTTATGGAATTGGGGAGTAAACACAAGGCCTTCAATGTACTAGGTAAGCACTGTACCACTACACTATATCCTCACTCCTTCTATATTTAAAACTTTGAAATAGGTTGTATTTAAATTGCCCAAGCTGACCTCAAATGATCCTCCTGCCTCAGGCTCCGCAGTAGCTGGGATTATAAGTGTGCACCATCACACCTTGTGAAAAGTTTAATTTTGAATATAGACAGGAAATCAGGGTCAGCAGAGCCATCCACACTGTGAATATTGAACTGCTCAACACTACACATCAAAGAGCAGCTCTCTTTCATTGGCTGTGAAGAAACACATAGTTCCTGGTTGTTAACATCTTTGAACCAACCTAAAGACCACGGTCGATGAGAAGGCCAGACAGGAGAATCAAAAGGAAACTATTCTGGGAAGCTCTTCTTTTGAAGACAAAGAAATTACTGTCATATATAAGAAACCTGATAGAACAAGGCGTAAGTCCTAAACTACATGTGATATTTTCAGCTATGGGAGACAAACCATTTTGTTTTAGCCAGTGATCAAGAATTTTTTTTTTCTTTTTAAAGAGAAAGAAATAACAGTAAAACAGTTTGAAAACAGACTAGTACGAGAGTAACAATAACTAATACATTGTGTTGTGACTCACTATTATTTGTCTATTTGTTTTCCTGAGAAACTGTCTTGTAGATAACAATATATAAAACAATAACCACTGATAATTTCCTACCACTTTGTCTGTAATTTGGTAAGCCCTCCCTATTATTGTTATGCTTCTTTTACTCTTTAAAATAAAATTTTTTTTAAAAAATTAATACATTGCATATTCTTATCTTCAAAGTAGTTATTCAGAGTACAAGATATAGGCATGATATCTTGTCCAAACAATATTAGCACAAAACTTTCTTTTCAATGAACAAGAGAAAATAGCTGTATAATTATCTTAACTATCTTGTGTATAAATATTTTTTCCCCTTCCTTTGTTTTCCTTTCCCCCATCAGTTTGTCTTTTCTTTTTAACAGCTCCTCTCCAGTTCACAATATCTATTGTACATTTTGGACCTTATTTACTCAGTCAGTTTCACACACTAATGAGACAATATGATGTTTACACATGTGGATCTGATTTATATCACTTATGAGTATGGCCTCAAGTTGCATTCATTTACCTATAAAAGTCTCCAGTTTGTCCTTCTTTATGGCTGAGTAGTACTTCATTATATAAAAAAACACATCTTGAGCCAGATGTGGAGGCACATGCCTGTAATCCCAGCACTTGGGAGGCTGAAGCAGGAGGACTGTTGTGAGTTCAAGACCAGCCTGGGCTACAAAGTGAGCTCAAGGCCAGCCTGAACTGCAAAGCAAGACCCTGTCTCAAAAAGACAAAAAATAAATAAATAAATTTAAAAGCACATCTTTTTCATTTATTCCTTGGTTGATGGGCATTTGGGTTGTTTCCAGGATTTAACTATTACAAATTGTGCTGCGATAAACATGGGTGATACCACATATATCACTGTGGTATGATACTTTTAATTCTTCTGGGAAGATAAACAGGAGAAAATCTGGGTTGAATGGGACCTCTAATCCTAGTTTTTAAAGGATGCTCCACACTGATTTCCACAATGCTTGCATAAATCTATACTCCCACCAACAGTGGACAGGGGTTCCTTTTTCCCCACATCCCTGCAAGCATTTGTTATCAGTTGATTTTTTTATTATAGCCATTCTTTCTGGGGTGAGATAGAATCTCAGTGCTGTTTTAATTTGCATCTCGAGAATGACCGATGAGGTTGAATATTTTTTCATGTATTTACATGCCACTTTTCTTTCATCTGAGAAGTTTGTATTCATCTCAGATGCCCAGTTTTGGATTGGGTCTTTGAATTTGGGGGGGGGTCTGATGTTTTTCAATTCTTTTTATATTCTAGATAAAAGTCTTTTGTCTGAGGAATAACTGGCTATAAATTCTTCCCACTCTGTCTTTTCACTTTGTTGGTGATTTCTTTTGTTGTGCAAAACCATTTTAATAAGGCAAGATCCCATTCGTTGATTTTTAATATTTCCCTTGCAGTCTGGATTCTGTTTATGAAGTCTCTGCAGTCTGGATTTTATGACGTCTCTGCCTACACCTACGTCTTCAAGATTTCTACCTATTTTCTTTCCCGTAAATTTAGTGTTTCCATTTTAATATTTACAGCTTTCATCCATTGTTATTTTTGTTTAGTGCATGGTGATAGACATGGGTCTAGTTCTAGTCTTCAGCATGTGGAAAGCCCATTTTTTTAGGGCAACATTTATCAAAGAGTCTATTTTACTTCTAGTGAACATGTTTGGCTCCTTTGTCAAAGATAAGGTGGCTGGATGTCTTGGGAGTTGGGTTTGCATCTTCTATTCTGTTCCACTGATTCTTAGGCCTGTTTTTTTTTTTTTTTCCCTGCCCCATACCATGCTGATTTTATAACAGTTGTTTTTTTTTTTTTCCCTGCCCCATACCATGCTGATTTTATAACAGTAGCTTTGTAGTATAATTTCAGGTCTGGGGTTGTGATGCCCCCTGACTTACCTTTGTTGCCCAGAACTGCTTTTGCTATTGTCTCTTCTGCTTCCAAATGAATTTTAGGAGTGTTTTCTCTATATCTGTGATATGCTAATGGTAGTTTGGGATTGCATTAATTCTGTATATCAGTTTTGGAAGTACAGCTATTTTCACTATGTTGGTTCTCCCTATCCATAATCAAGGAATAGCTTTCAATTTTCCTATATCCTGTTTAATTTCCTTTTTTAGGGCACCATAATTTTCACTGTATAGATCTTTTACATCCTTTGTTGGATTGATTCCAAAATATTTCTTTTTTTAGATGTAAAGGGTATGCTTTCTCTAATTTTTCTGAGTGTGTTGCTTGTGTACAGGAATACTATTGAGTGCTGACTTTGTATCCCGCTACACTTACTGAATTTGGGTATTAAATCTACACATCTTTTGGTGTTTTTTGAATCTTCTATGTAAAACATCATGTCATCTGCAAATAGTGATAATTTCACTTCTTCCTTTCCTATCTTTATTCCTTTTCTTTTGTCTAATTGCTGTGGCTAATGTTTCCAGAACTATATTGAATAGAAATGGTGATACTGGACATCCTTGTATTGTTTCTGACTTTAGAGTGAAAGCTTTCAGTTTTTAACCATTTAATATGTTTGCTGTTGGTCTGTCATACATGATTTTTGTAAGATTGAGGTAAAGGCCACCTACTCCAATTTTCTGCAGGGTTCTTCTGAATGGGTGTTGGACTTTATCAAATGTTTTTTCTGCATCTATTGAGATGATCATGTGATTTTTGTCTTTGGTTCTGTTAATATGGTGTATTACATTTATTGATTTGCATATGTTAAGCCATCCCTGCATCCCTGAGATGAATCCTACTTGGTCATGGTACATGATCTTCCTAATGATTTGCTGCATTGTTTGCCAGTACCTTATTGAGGATTTTTCCATCTATTTTCATTAGGGAGATTGGCCTACAGTTTTCCTTTTTGGTTGCATTCTTCTCTGGTTTTAGAATCATGAGGCTGAATTATGGGAAGAGAAAATAGGTAGAAATAGGTAGAAATCTTTCTCTTCTCTTACAGGAAGAGAAAATAGGTAGAAATCTTGAAGACGTAGGTCTAGGCAGAGACGTCATAAACAAAATCCAGACTGCAAGGGAAATATTACAAAGAATCAACAAATGGGATCTTGCCTTATTAAAATGGTTTTGCACAACAAAAGAAATCACCAACAAAGTGAAAAGACAGAGTGGGAAGAATTTATAGCCAGTTATCCCTCAGACAGAAGACTTTTATCTAGAATATATAAAGAATTGAAAAAAATCAGACCCCTCCAAATTCAAAGACCCAATCCAAAACTGGGCATCTGAGATGAATACAAACTTCTCAGATGAAGGTAATTCTTGCCAAGTCTTTAGGGTAATACTTGCTTCCAGGAATGATTTTGGAAGTACTTCCCTTTCAATGTCTTTAAAGTTTCATCATTAGTGGCATTAATTCTTCTCTAAATTTCTTGTAAAATTTGACAGTAAATCCGTCAGGACCTGAGCTTTTGTTTGTTGGTAAATTTTCAATTATGTTTTTAATTTCATTGACTGATCTCAGGTGATTCTGAACTTTTATATCTTCTTGATTTAGTCTTGGCCATTCAACTGTCTAGGAACCTGCCCATTTCTTGTTTTCCATCTTATTAGAATATAGGTTCTCATAGTAGATACTGATGATCTCCTGGATTTCTGTGGGAATCTGTCGTGATTTACCTCTTTTCATTCCTAGTTGCTTGAATTTGTGGGGTTTTTTTGTTTTGTTTTGTTTTGTTTTTTTACTTTTTCATGAGGTTGGCTAATGGTTTATCAATTTTACTTACTCTTTCAAAGAACCAACTTTTAGATTCATTTATTCTTTGTATTGTTTTCTTAGTCTCTATTGCATCAATTTCTGCTCTTATCTCTATCATCTTCTCATATGAAGTGTGGGTTTGATTTGTTCTTTTTCTAGAAGGTTAAGGTTCAACATTAGGCTATTTGAGCTCATACTGTTTTCCTGATGTGTGAGTTCATTGCTGTAAATTTCCCTTAGAGGACTGCTTTCATTGCATCCCATAAGTTTTGGTATGTTGTAACAGCATTATCATTTAATGGAATATACAGTTTAATTGTCTTTAATTTCCTGTGACTCATTGGTTGTTCAGAAGGGTGCTTAATTTCCATGTTTATGTAGTGTTTGTGATTTCCTTTGTCACTGATTTCATTTCATTGCACTATGATCAGAGTATGCATGGGATAATTTCAATTACTCTACATTTTCTTAAATGTGTTTTGTTAGCTAATATATGGTCTATTTTGGAGAATGTTCCATGTGCAGCTGAGAAGAATGTGTATTCTTGTTTTGGGGTGGAACATTCTATAGATATCTACCAGGTCTGTTTACTCACAGGCTTGGTTTAAGTCTAATATGTCCTTGGTGATTTTTTTCTAGTTGATCTATTTGTGAGAGCAGGGTTTTTTTGTCTAGTTGATCTATCTGTAAGAGTGGGGTTTTTTTTTGTCTAGTTGATCTATTCACGAGTGGGGTTATGTTAGTACAATTATGTTAGTACTTATTTGGTTTTTCATGTCTGTTAATATTTCTTTTATGTAGTTGGATGAATGTGTGCTTGGTGCATATTTATTTTTGTTATCTCTTCTTGGAGTTTTTCCTTAACAAGTATGTAATGACCTTATCTCTTTTGATCAGTTTTGGCTTAAGGTTTGCATTGTCTGCAAATAGAATAGCGACCCCTGCTTTTTTCTGGGTTCCTGTGGCATGAAGAATTGTTTACCATCCTTTTACTTTTAGTGTACAAATTTCTTTTTGGGTTAAATGTTTCTTTTTTTGTGTGCTGGAAATCGAACTCAAGACCTTGCACTTAAAAAAAAAAAAAAAAGACCTTGCCAGGCAGGGACTTGTGCCACTGAGCTAGATCCCTAGTCCCTAAATGTGTTTCTTGAATGCAACACATTGGTGGATCTTCTTGATCCATTCTGCCAGTCTCTTTTTTTTTAATTGGTGAATTGAGACCATTTACATTGATGGTTATAACTGGTATGTATTGGCTTATTTTTTCATGTTGTTTTCCTGTTTTGAAAGTTTTTCATAAAGGGCCAGATGACAAATTTCTCAGTTTTGTGGGCCATACTGTCACAACTGTCACTGCAGCAACAAAGCAGCCACAGAAACATAAACTAAGCATTACAATATACCAGTAAAATTTTAACTGCACTAGGCTGGATTTGCCAGAGGAAGTAGTTTGCCAATCCTTGGCTTAATCCAGTAAAATACAAATTACCTTGAGAGTTGGTGAATTACAATGATATCTACTTAGAACAACAAAACATCAAAGGCCCAGGACCTGTGTCATCTAACACAGTTTGGGGTACCACAACCTGACATACTTAGCATGTAAAGGTGTGATCCAAGAAATCACAGGAAATTATGGAAACCTACCTTTTCCATTGTATATATACTTCATCAAAACCCCTTAACAAGTAAGCTTTAAATATCACTGAGATTCCTAAGAAATAAATGGGCTTTGATCCTACTTAACAGTATGTTTTCATGACTAGACTCCACTGGCATCAAGCTGTCTTCTCCCTATGCACTTTTTATAAAAATCCTTGTTATATTTTATTTCCAGAACTTAATTGACTCCTTTCATATTCAGGATTTGCCCTGCAACTTTGTAAACATTTTCCATCATTTTCCCCACAGTGCAAGTCTCTTGGCCAGACAGTATTTAGAAAGACTCACTAGTTCTCCCAACCAGACCAGGCACTTGAAATACCACTGCCCTGGGCTATCCACTTAGCCAGTATGGAAGTCTAACAAGAATTAGGAGGCATCAATTCCTTATACTGGAGTTACACTAAAACCATCTAGGCTATATAAACTTATGCCTAAAGTATTAGTCAAAAATATATACTCTTATTCATCAGTACATCTGTATATTTCAACTACACAATTTCTTTTATAACTGACTTCAAGTTCCACTCTTTAATTTTGGCTTTATAAGCCACTTTATCCCTTAATTACAAGATATTAATATTTTAATAATTTTTCAAATTATACTCTGCACCTTTACTACTGTAATAGTATTTCATGGAAGTTAAATGTGGAAAACAATCCTGCATTCTCTGTATTCATATACAGGTGAATAACCTCCCACACAACTGGGTGCACTAATCACTAAGAGTTAAGGTTATGTGATGACCCTAAACTACACTATTCTTCTATGTCATAATTCTTGATAGTAACTTTAATGTATTTGTTATTGCAGGAGTAGATAAAATGTTAAATTCTTACTGAAATATCTGGGAGTATCCGATAAATGTGCAACTTTTTAATGTATGTTAACATTTTAAATTAAAAAATCTCTTGAACACTTTTCATGTTCACAACACAGTAAAATCACTATTGTGCTTGTTATTCATTTCTTCTATTTAAGTTTCCTAATTATAAGTTCCTACTCTATCAAAGGGATGAACATTATCAGTGGTGGCAAACCTATGGCATGTGTGCCTCAATGGGCTGTTTGTTATCACTGAAAGCTCCAAAAGGTTTACCATCACTGTTTTATACTCTGATCAACACCTCTTCCAGGTGTCTTTTTCCTACTCCCACTACTAGGAGAAAGAGAATCATTCATAAACAAATAATGTTTGATAAAATTTATCCAATTCTAACAATTTTTGTCCTTTTTTCTCAGGGTAGGGAAAGGTAGAATGCGGGGTAGAGAACTTGACTATCACCTGCAAATAGCGTCTACTAAAGTTTTGGTAAAAGTAACACTAAAGCTCTTGGAAGCCAACCATGTCAAATTCTGGATGAAAATGTGGAAATAAAAATTATCAATTTTGAGCTGGGCATTGTGGCACATGCCTGTAATCTCAGGACTCAGGAGGCTGAGGTACAAGGATCACTCCAAGTTGAAGGCCAACCTGGGCTACATAGTGAGTGCAAGGCCAGCCTAAACTACATAGTGAAACCATGTCTCAAAAAACAAAACAAAAAACCCCAATATTTGCTATAAAATGTTTATCCTTAGTGACTTTGTCTGATAAACTTCCACATTAACAGTACTGAAAAAATAGTAGTGTAATATCAGTGCCTCTTTTTTTTTGAGACAGGGTCTCACTATTTAGTTCAGGTGGGCCTCAAACTTGCAGCGATCCTCCTGCTGCAGCTTCCCTAGTGCTGGGATTACAGGTGTGAGCCCCCACACATGGCTGGGTGCAGTGTACTGTTATTACAAGATGAATAAAATTCATTTTCAGTCTATCATGTCACAAGAGAAATAACTGTATTGTATAAAATCCACAGAGCACTAAAGTTCAACAGGTTATAAGCCAACTTGATAACACTGGGGGTGGGCTGGGGATTTAGCTCAGTGAAATATGCACCTGCCTGGCAAGTGCAAGGTCCTGAAAAAGAAGAAGAAAAAGAAAATGATAACGCTAGGGAGGACAGTTGCTAATCATAACAGGGAAATGCCAAAGTAATACTATAAATTGTATTACTGAGTGATTTTCTATTTCAACTTAGCTCCCTGAATTAACTTCATTACTTTCAAGTTTTCTAAATACCAATTCACAGTATTCTGGAGGTAATCTCAAAACAATTTTCAAATATCACACTTTGCCACTAATGTAATAAACACTGAGCACCTTTAAACTATCTTACAATACTGATTGTGTAGATTACCAGCAATCGCTGCCATTATGGAATTAAAGTTTTAGGGAACACTAAGGCCTCTCTTCTGAGTAACACTTGAGAAAGGTCAATGTTCTGACTACATCTCTTATAATAATTTTAAGAGTTCTTTCTGCTGCATACTCTGAGCCACAGTGGCAAGAACAGCCATAGAAAAGACAAATGAAACAAGTTTTCTTCTGAAATGTGAGGGTAAAAATTCACGACACATCTTCAAAAACATTTTATAGAACTTTGTTCTTGTGTGAATTCTCTGTCCTTACCAACATTATTTTTATAAGACTTATCACCAACATGAATTCTGTGATGAATTGTAAGATTTGATCGCCAACTGAAGCTCTTACTACATATCTCACAGGTGTAAGGTTTCTCTCCCGTGTGAACTCTCTGATGAGATTGCAGTTGTGAGGACCGACTGAAGACTTTACCACACACATCACATTTATATGGTTTCTCTCCAGTGTGGACACTCTGGTGAAGCTGAAGACTTGAAGCCTGACTGAAGAACTTACCACACTCCCCACACTTGTATGGTTTTTCTCCAGTGTGGACTCTCTGATGCATGTCAAGATTCAAGCTCCATTTGAAGCCCTTTCCACACTCCTCACATTTGTATGGCTTTTCGCCAGTGTGGACTTTTTGGTGGGCTTGAAGGTGTGAGCTCCGACCAAAGTTTTTCCCACATTCTTCACAATTAAACGGCTTTTCTCCACTGTGGACTCTTTGATGGGCCAAAAGATTTGAGGCCTGCCTGAAGACCTTCCCACATTCCTCACAATTATATGGTTTCTCTCCTGTGTGAATTCTACAATGAATTTTAAGATCTGCTCTTCGACTGAATCCCTTTCCACATTCTTCACATTTGTATGGTTTCTCTCCAGTGTGAATCAATTGGTGAATCTGAAGTCGTGAGCTCTGATTGAAGCCCTGTCCACACTCCTCACACTTGAAAGGTTTTTCTATACTGTGGGCCTTCTGGTGGATTTGAAGATAGGAACTCTGACTGAACCCCTTCCCACATATCCCACATTTATAGGGCTTCTCTCCTGTGTGGACCACTAGATGAACTTGATAATGCGAGTTCCTCCTGAAGCTCTTCCCGCACTCCTCACATTTGTATGGTTTCTCTCCAGTATGGACTCTCAGGTGGGCTTGAAGATTTGAACTCAGAGTAAAGCCTTTACCACATAGAGTACAGATGTATGATTTCTCTCCAGTGTGGACTCCTTGATGGGCTTGAAGACTTGAAGGCCGACTGAAGCCTTTACCACATTCCTCACACTTATAGGGTTTTTCTCCTGTGTGGACCCTCTGATGAATGTAAAGATTTGAGCTACAAATGAAATGCTTCCCACACTCCTCACATTTGTATGGCTTCTCTCCTGTATGTACTCTCTGATGGGACTGAAGATGTGAATTCCGACTAAAGCTCTTGGCACATGCATTACATTTGAACGGTTTTTCCCCAGTGTGGACTCTCTGATGGTCCTGAAGATGACAGGCCTGACTGAAGGACCTCCCGCACGCCTCACAACTATAAGGCTTCTCGCCTGTGTGGACCTTACTGTGAACAGTAAGGGCTGATCTACGACGGAAATCTTTCCCACACTGCCCACATTTGTATGGTTTCACCATTGCGTGAACTTTCTGATGTGTCTGTAGATGTGAGCTCTCACTCAATTCCTTACCACACTCAGGTTTTTCTCCCAGGTCAGCCCTCCGATGAACACAAAGAACTGAGCTATTTGGGGAACCCTTTCCACATTCAATACACATCTGAGATTTCTCTCCAGCGTGTGATTGCTGCTGAGGATCAAGGCTAGAGAGATCAGTGAAGACAAGTTTCTGTCCTGGGTGAGTCATCTTATGCTGATAAAACGTTGAACTCTGTATGTTATTTTCCTCATAATCATTGGAACTATAAGATTTTTCACTTTTGTATATTCTATGATCATCATGGTGACTTGAAATCCAGCTGACGTGGTCAACACCTTGTTTACGTTGACACAGTTTATGTTTCATGGAAATCTGCTGACATCTATTCTGAATATTCTGTGATTCAGTCAAGGAAGTTTTCCTCCATGAATTCAGGGTTTTAAAAGTTGAAAATTCTGGATCTCCAGTATCCTTGAGAACATCTGTTTCATGATTTTCTAGACAGTTTTCATCTTCAGAAATTTGAATACATAGTCCTACCCCAACATGGCAGATGGGATCACCTTGTATGTGGAATTGAGAATTATTTATCATGGAGTTGTGAAACGTGGTTAAGTCATTTGTAATTTGTTGCCAGATTTGCCAGCAGGAAAGCTCTTCATGGGATCTTCTGTCTTGAATAGTCCTTAATTCACTTTGTTTATTCTCTAAGGACAAACAATTTAGAGATATAGACAAGTGTAAGTTTTATTCAAAGATTCATACTTAGGACACAGCAAGAGACTTTAATGAATTTCAGGATGGCTCAGGTTATCTTTTTCATCATATATGAAGTTTTCTGATTTATACTCTGGCAGAAACCAAGAGATTAAAAAGAAAAGAAAAACAAACCAAGAAGTGATCCAGTAAACTCCCACTACTCAGTATTAATGAAACTCATTTAAAAATACAATTATTGACATACTACTTGATGGAGACCACCACTACAAAGTGGCTCTGAGCAGGATTTCATATTAACCAATTGGTTTTCCATGTTTACTTGTGAGTTGTCCAAAGCTTAGGTACCTTGTCTAGAGATGGGCAGAGGACTCATAGTAAGTGAACCTCTACGAGTTACTAGTCACTACTGAGGCCTGTATTGGCCTGTGAAGCTGTGACGCCTCAAAGGACACAAGAAGGCCACAGGGTGAGGACTTTTGGCTCCAACCTCAATTAACTAAAAGGAGACTGTAGCTGCAGGCTCCACACGCCTACAATAAATGCCAAGCTAAAGATAAGGTAGTTCTCCTGACTGACATAATATTTCCCAAGTTGCTGCTAGATTCCTGGGTTTTCTTGAGTTTCCACCTCCTTTGTTTGAAAACCTAATAAATATTGGCTGACCAGAGAAGTCTTTGTCTTAACCCAGAGAATCTCAAATTCTGTAAGAGCTGGACCCTCCTGAAGCCCTAAAATCATTTCAGTTGTCTCATTTATTTAAGCCCTTGCCATCCACTCATTTGGGAGATTTCAGGCCTGATCAGCCCACAATAACTAAGTGTTATTAACTCGATAACTACCTAAATCCTTTAAAATTATATGTCTTTCCTACCACAACAAGATATCAGTAAAGATAAAATTCTGTGGAGCTCAGAGCTTCATAACCACTGCTCCGAACAGTGTCCGGGAGTTAGATGGTACTAGAACAATGCATGGATAGATGAATTCCAGTTTGATTTCTAGGATTCTGTACTGCTACTAAGCCTATGTTTAAGTTTGAGCTAATGCATATGCAGAAGAGCATTTTGAAGTTACATATTTGAAATACAAGGGCTAGGAAGTGCAGTGTTGCCAAGAAGGCAAAAAGTTATACCTTATACCCGAGGCAGTGGCACAACAAATAAATCAGTGCCTAGGAAAAAATTAGGCGGTAAGAATCAGCTGGGGTGAATCATGAAGACTGGTGCACTGAGTCCTCCTGACTTTTTTTTTTTTTTTTTTAATTTCAGTGCTGAGCATTGAATTTAAGACTCAAGGTCTCACACAGGCTAGGCAAGAGTTCTACCATGGAGCTACAGCATCAGCCTCTTTCAGAGGTCTTTGTACTGTCTCTCTAGCATGATTCTACTTCCCCAAGAAAGAGTCCAAATTCAGAGACAACTGCGGAACAGGAAGAAAATGTTCAAATGCGAAGGGGAACTAGGGAGGGAGGAGGGGAAAGGAAGGGAAAAGGAAACAAGAAAAGAAGGAAAACATGGAAACTAAGCTTTTGTGTAAATAGGGAGGGGAAGAGGGGTTGAAGGGAAGGTAAGGGAAAAGGGGAGAAAAAAAGAATCAAAATAGATCATGTACAGATACAAATTCCCTATGATGAACGTGATTATTATGTATACCTAAAATGTACCAATAAACTTTTTATTTTTTCTTTTTGGTTTTTTTGAGACAAGATCTTGCTATGTAGTTCAGACTGGCTTTGAACTGACTATGTAGCCCAGGCTGGCCTCAAACTCCCAGCAATCCTCCTGCCTCAGCATCCCAAGTGCTGGGATTACAGGCATGCACCACCATGCCCAGCTTGTACCAATAAACTTCGTTAATTAAAAAAATTCAGAGACAAAGAAAGGATACTGTTTCTTTGATAGCATGCAAAATTCTAAATATACTGTAGATTTATTTTGCTTTTAACAATGTGTTTTCCTATTTGTTTTTTTAAACAAGATTGTTTTTCAGATTAATAAATGAAGTATATTAGTGAACTATGAAATAAGCTTAATAGCTCTTAATAAATATTTAGAAGAAATAGATTAAAAATAGAGATCTGACACAAGCAGTGATGGTGTCACTGCATGAAATGCCTTCTAAGGTCATATAAATCTATATACATACAGAATGTTTGTAGAAATAACAATGAAAGATCCATTCCTTGTAGTAGTTATGGACTTTGGAAGAAGCAAATGGGATGGAGTGCGGCAAATATTTTAAGGGAAAGGCTAATTCACAGTTAGCTATATTCCGAGGCTTTTTCTTCTCTGTTATGAGATAAGGAAACAGAACTTTATTTCTTTTTATGCATAAATACCTAAGTAGACAAAATATTCCCTCTTCAAATGAATATGCTCTGCTGTAACTGCTGAAATGAAGTCCCTGAGAAAGTATGCTATGCTGTTTGGTTACTATTATAATGCTACAGGTTCCCCAAGATGTGGATCAACTTGAACAGATACGCAAACACACATATACACCCTCCTACAAATTAGAATTAGATTAGGAATTCATCGGAAGACAAAAAATATTATTTACCCTGGTGTGTTTATTAGCTATGGAGGACAGCTTTTCATATCCATTAACTCATTCATTTATTCACCTAATATTCACCCTGTCATGTACTGCGACTGCTGTAAGAACTGAGAAAACAGCAAAAAACATAAGGCAAAAGTACTACACTCCTAAAGATTACAGTCCCATATATGAGGTGATGATTGATGTTTACACAGAAATAACGGAGGGCACTGAGAGTAAAGGGAGAACTGTATTTTTGGGGTGATCAGAAGACGCTCATGATACTAAAAATGAGCCAAGGGGCTGGGCATGTAGCTCAGTGGTGAAGCACTTGCTTAGCATGCACAAGGCCCTGGGTTCAGTCCTCAATACTGGAAAAACACACACACACAATAACAACAGAAAGCAGACTTGAATGAAGGAAAGAAAGGGAGCGGGAGGATTAGAGGTGAATGAGTATTCCAGGCAGAGAGAGCGCACAAAGGGCTCTGGCGCAGAAGTGACCTTGGCTAGTCTAAGAAACTGCAAGGAGGACAGTGTGGCTGGAAAAAGTGAACATGAGGGAGAGGACAGAAGAGGGGTAGTGGAGGATGAAGACCTAACCACAAAGGACTCTATTAGCCACTTTTTAGGCAGACGTTTTACTCTAGGTAGAATATGCACAACAAGCCAGGCGTGGTGGCACACGCCTGTAATCCCAGCACTCAGGAGGCTGAGGCAGGAGGATTGCTGCCAAGTTTGAGACTAGCCTGGGCTACAAAGTGAGCTCAAGGCCAGCCTGAACTGCATAGCGAAACCTGTCTCAAAAAGACCAAAAAAACAAAAACAAAAACAAAAACAAAAAATTGCATAACAGAATTTTGGGCAAGGGAGTAACACACTCTAACCTAAGGCTAAACGATCACTTTGGCTGCCACGTAGGCAATAGGAAGTAGGAGAGGAAGAGGGAGGGAGTAGGGCAATGAGTAACAAAGCTGCTCCAATAATCCAGAAGAGAGCTGGCAGTCTGGGCCAGGGGACAATAACAAGGGTGATGAGCAAAGCAGACAGACAATGAACTGCAACAAGTTATAACTGCTTGGTCCTTACGTAAATTTCTTTCTCTTTGGGTTTCTGCCTTCATCACCCAAAGCTTCTCTTTTCTTTCTACATGTGAACTGTCTCCTTCGAAGAGCTGATGCTCTAGGAACATGTAGCATTATATAAGCTTAAAACAAACACACTAGAACTAAAATGTATTAAAAAATCTGAGCTTCAACAGCACACCAAAGATACTGAAAACTATCTTTTAAAACTTTCCCTCGAACCCATGACCCACTGAAGAATACTGCTTATTTCATGACTGACACATGTACATAATTTATATTAACAAATAAAAATTCTGAATGATCTTTTTCTTTTTTTTTTTTTTCTGCTACCGGGAATCAAACTCACGACCTCGCACTTGCCAGGCAGGCGCTGTGCCTCTGAGCTAAATCCCCAGCCCCTGAATGACCGATTTTTAATTAATGCCTGTTTGCATCAATTCTCTTCCCATTGGCTCTCATGTTACTCATCCATTTGGCCAGTTTTTAATGCAATATGTATCATTCTTCCGGAGCAGCACTCATTTTCATTAGAAATTGCTCATAGGAGCCTGGGTATATAGCTCAGTGGCAAGAGATCTGCCCAGCATGTAAGACAGGAAAACTGCCGGTAGGATTCAGTAATCAACTGGTTTTGTAATTCACTAATGAGACAAGAATGAAATTTGAAAAATAGACAGGAAATAGCAGTATATTGTCCATTCAAGTTTTTTTTTAACAAAATAAAACTGAAAAAATATCCTGAAATATCCTGTTCACAAGGAATTAGCTATGAAGGTATCACTTTAAGAGCCCCAAAGTAGGCGTGGTGGCACAGAGCTATAATCCCAGCACTGAGGAAGTTGAGGCAAGAGAACTGCTGTGAGTTCAAGGCCAGTCTGAGCAACACAGTGAGTTCAAGGCCAGCCTGATCTACATAGTGAGACCCCTGTCTCAAAAAAAAAAAAAAAAAAAAAAAGAGCTCCAAAGTTTTAAAACTCCAAGGTCACAAAGATATTCCAGAGGGAGGCTGTCCTCACCCACTGAGACGAGGTTCCTGAAATTTTCCACCATCACGTCTTGGTACAGCTTCCTCTGGGCAGAGTCCAGCAGCCCCAGCTCCTCCTCAGTGAAGGCCACAGCCACGTCCTTGAAGGTCAGTGCTTCCTACAACAAACACGCACACAGCACCCATGTAACAACATCCACTGGAAGAGGGGTGGCCCGAGTGGGGAGAATGGGTGGGAAGTTTCTCTGGATTCTGAACCATTTGTAGATTTTTCTGCTCCTTTTCCTTCCAACTCATGATGCCGTACGCTAATTTTCCTCTGCCTTACTAAAAATGCTATCAGAAAGCTTTGAATATTTACCTGGTGCTCTTAAAGAGCACTGTAATATGTACTCTCTAAACATCTAACCGCTGCACCCTGCACTAAAAAACGTTTACATTTTCATTTACATCACTTAATTCCCAGACTTATTTACTAATGTAGTTCCCACAGTGTCTGATAGCAACCGCCTTCCCACTGAGGCCGGAGCCAAGTGAGAAGTAGCACAACATGTTCAGACAAACCAAAACGGCATACCAGACCTCTGAATGACATACGGTTTCTGCCTGGAATACAACACCATGGTTCCTCAGTTTTCCATGACAGCCTCAGTGAGTTCCTCTTTTTTCGCAACCCCCTTTCTTTATGTTTATAGTGAAGATGAGACCAAGTATGTGGGCATCCTGTTGCTCCGGGGCATAGCTGGAGTGACGGAGCATGCGTGCTTAGCAGGTCTATGTAGTACTAACAGACGTCTTACACTAAGGTCACATATTACTTTGATTAAAAAAAAACAAATACAAAGGACCTAGGCATGGTGATACAGGCCTGTAATCCTACCATTCTAGCCTGCTTCCCTAGGAGAATGGCTAATTTGAGCCCAGCCTGGGGAATTTAGTGATACTTTGTCTCAAGATAAAAAAGGGCAAGGAGGAGGGCAGATAGGAGAGGAGGCAGGGATATAGTTCAGTGCAAAACCCCATACATACGCAAAGGAAAAAAGAGATCAGGAATTAAAATACACACAGGGTAAGGCTTGGGCAAGGGAACTTAGAATCTGGCTGTGGTAGCACAAAAATGTCTTAACAATGTTTTCTCAAGGGGCTGGGGATTTAGCTCAGCGGCAAAAGCGCCTGCCTGGCAAGCGCAAGGTCGTGAGTTCAGTTCCCGGTACCGGAGAAAAACAAAAACAAAAAAAACCAACCAACCAACCAACAAAAAAACCAATGTTTTCTCCTGGAAGCAGAAGTCAAAACTGATGCTGTGTGCCACATTTGAATAGTCTATGAAAAATACTCAAGGTATCAAATATAGAACATTTCTTTTCAATTCGGGATACTTAGTATGTTAAGGATAAAAAAAAAGGCAGGATTTTTCAAAAATAATTCTTTCAGAAAAAGTTGAATGCAGGAAAACTGTCAGTTTAGTGTTCTTAAAAGAGCAAAATTCCTAAACTAACCACATATCTAGATAGAATAGTTTAAAAGCTGGATACACAAATTTGATAGATGTAGGATACAGGAATGAAAAATGAGTGTTACATAATATTAAAGAAGAAAACATGAATTAAATTGCATCTGGGGGCAGTTCTGTGGTAGACTGCTTGCTGCTAAGCATGCATGAGGCCAAAAGTTCAATCCCCAGCACCACAAAAAATAAAAATAAATTGTATCTATGTTATAAATACAAACATATGAATATATATGATACAGATTACAGAAATAGAAAAGCAGCCATCTTGTAAGCATAGGTTTTCTTTCAAGTCTATTGTTTTTCTACATGTCTATTTGTATTATAAAAAATGATGAAATAAAACCAAAACCAAAAGCAGTTAACTTTAAAAAGGGACAAAATGAGCACCAGGCACACTCCACAGGCCCTCAAATGCGCTGACTCCTTGACAGAGGAAAACCTGCTATCTCAGCATTAAAGTGGCATCTTTAATAGGGAGGAAGGCAAGCTCTACTCACCTTCAGTGTGCTCATTTTGAATTCTTCCTTCTGGGAAAGCACAGAGCCCTAAGGCAGCAGAGCTACAAAGAGAGAAGGTCATTGGACACCGGGTACTCGGCTCCTTGGAACCCTGCGAGCTCACAACACTGACATCAGGTACCTCTTTACCCCTTTTGGTGGCAGTCCACAGAACAGCCCATCCAAGCACACTGGGTGGCCTCAAAACCAGTGTGCCTGTGCTTGTACATTAATGATTCTCACTCTGGGACATACCCTGAGGCACTCCAGGCAGGAGCAGGCTCTGAAATTGGTATGTATGGGCTGAACGGTGGCACAGCTACTCACTAGCAGTGTCACCTTGAGGAATTTTTTTTTTTTTTTTGTCTTTTTGAGGCAGAGTTCTGCTGTGCAGTTCAGGCTGGCCTTGAGCTCACTTTGTAGCCCAGGCTGGTCTCAAACTCATAACGATTCTCCTGCCTCAGCCTCCCGAGTGCTGGGATTACAGGTGTACACCACCACACCCAGCATTGAGGAGATTATTAACATGTCCTCGCCTTAGTTCTGTCATCTGCAAGAGGGCGAGGACAATGTGAACCTCAAAGGAGAGTTGCAACATGGTCAGAGTTCCTGGAACACAGAGTTCCTTCCATAACAGCAGCCATAAGCAGGCGATAGCCTAGTTTGAAATTATCCTTAAAAATGTGATTTTACCAAAAGTCTATTTTAAGACACCTAGAGCTCACAAATTATTGCTCTTTCATGTGAAAGTTTCTTAAAACTTCTGAAAGTATCTGTGGTTGTCTTTTCAAGAATTTGCTATCTCAACAGAAATGTTTCTATGTTTTATTTCTGTGATGCTGGGGATCAAACTCAGGGCCTCACATATGCTAAGCACATAGTTATCACTGAGCTACACCCCCAGTCCTCAATATTTCTTTTTAAGTGGGAAGAGCCCTTTTGGCACTTATGTATGGAGGCTAAGAAACTAATAAAACATAAAATACTGCAATGAAGACACAACGTGACAATCTCTACCTGATTTAAATGAAAAGTGCAGGAATCTGAGTCCACATTGTTATAAATGAAGAAACATACAGTAAGTGGACATGAAGAGAAAGTAGAATACATAAGCTAATATAGGTAGAATAAAAGATAATTAGAAAATCATCAATGAATAGTATAAAAATGGTAAAAGTCTAGTGAGAAATAAGACACTTACAAAGTTTCAAAGAATTACAGAGGAAAGAATAACCTGGCAAGTACCTTAATCAAAAGAACAAAGTTCAGACCACCAGTAAGACAAACATATGAAGTGTATTCATCTCCGCAAATGACACAGAGAAGGGTGCCTCATCACTTACGTGGTACCTCTGCTCTGACAATGCACAGCTTGAATTATAAATATTAAATAAATAAAAATAGGGACATGCATGAAATAATTTCCCAATACTTTACAAAAATATCAAGAGCAAAAAGAAAAACAAATCTGAGAAACCATTCTAGATTAAAGTGACTGATGAAACAAAAACTAAGTGTAATGCATATAATTAGGCTCATCTCTCACTTGGGAAAAAAATTTCTCTCAAGGACCATTGGAAAAATTGAACAAACTGAAATATGGACTGTGGATTAGATAACAGCCTGTTATCGGTGTAATTAACTGCATTTTAACCATTGTCCTAGCTTGCTCTCAAATGCTTCAACGAGACACACACACACATACACACACAAGGAAAGCTGTGAAAAGAAAAAAAAGCAGCAGCAGCTCTGACAACTAACAGCAAGGAAGAGCAGAACTTGGTGTTTTCTGATAATCAGCAAGAATCAGGCAAGGCCACTCAATGATCACAGCAAACAAGAAGAAAAACAAAGAGCCTATAACACAGAGACATTCTACAATGACAAAACCAACCAAATGAGTATCTCTCCCGGTTAACATGGGTAATTCATTTACTTCCAGCTACAGCTCTAATCTCACCTTGCTTATCGCATTTCCTACGTAAAAATTATTATAAAATTCAGGTATCAAATTTCTTCTTGATAGCATTCAGTGCAGAACAAACACTCACTACCTAAAATTCTTCTTAAATCAGGTAACAGAAGCTAAACCCTTATAACTATCTCCTCTTAATTGCCTCTTCCCAAGACACTCCATACCTAATTCTCTGCAGTGGTGGCTTCCTTGTTACAGCAAGCTAAAACAAATTTAAGTGTCTTTGGCTACAGGTACATACCTAGGATATGTGGCAGATGGTCACTGACAGAACAAATAGGTAAAACACAATTGGTGAATCTGGGCTGGGCACATCAGATTTCTTTATGCCATCTGGCAAGTTTTCTGTAACTGTAGAATCAGATAAAAAAGTAAAAACTTAAAACAAATCAGGAATCCTCATAGTAGTAATAGTACTAGTAGTAACAACAATGGAGATAACTATAGCAATAATATTTAACACTACCCATAATTAGTAGTCAAATCTTCCCACTTCAAGAAGTCCTCTAGGCTGAGTGTGGTAGCACTCACCTGTAATCCCAGCACTTGGGAGGCTGAGGCAGGAGGATCACCTCGAGTTTGAGGTCAATCTAGGCTACATAGCGAGTTTAAGGTCAGCCTGAACTACATAGTGAGACCCTGCCTAAAAAAAAAAAAAGTAAGTCATCTGCTATAAGAATAGGGCAATGAATCCACTACCACAGTCTGAGGGAAACATATCTTCATCACTTCTAACAGAGTTCATTTGAACTGTAGACTTGCCAGGTTGCCTTCTGCTCATGTCCTGATCTTGCCAAGACTTGAGTTTGTAGAAGGGCTGGGGATATAGCTCAGTGGCATAAGCGCCTGCATGGCAAGCGCAAGGTCCTGAGTTCGATTCCCGATACCAAAAAAAAAAAAAGAAAAAAAAAAAAGGACAGTTTGTGGAAAAGAAAATATCACTGGACTAAGAAGAAGTTTACCTGGCCAGCTCATGACATCAAGCTGGGTCAATATTTTAGGCCTGAGTTTCTAGATTAAGATCCTGTTCTAGGGGCTGGGGATTTAGCTCAGTGGCAAAGCACCTGCCTGGCAAGCACAAGGTCATGAGTTTGATTCCTGGTACCAGAAGGAAAAAAAACAAAAAAAACAAAAAAAAACAAGATCCTGTTCCACATTTCTCAAACTTTAGCATACACAGGAATCAACCTTGAAATCTTGTTAAAATGTATAATCCTTGGTTTCCAGATGCACAAATTCTAAATGAGAAGGTCTTAGGTGGGGCTCATGGAGAGGCATTTCTACTTAGGTGATGCCAACACTTCTGTTTTATGGATCACAACTTCAGAAGCACTGCAGGGTACTATCAGTCGCACAGAAAACAGCCTCCACTAAGCAGACGCATACACAAGACAAAAAAGGCACTTTTGACAAAAGTCAAAAGGCACTCGGAATTGACAAAAAGGCACTCGTAATTGTTATATTTACTTCCTCAGGTTAAGGTAATTCAAATTTTTTTTTTTTTTTCCGGTACCGGGAACCGAACTCACGACCTTGCACTTGCCAGGCAGGCGTTTTTTGCCGCTAAGCTAAATCCCCAGCCCCTCAATTTTTTTTTATATATTTCTGTATTTCCTGAAATTTCCATGACTAAATGTTACTTCATGATATAAATATTACTTAAAAAAACAAAATGAAATAGTTCACAAAGCTTTTTAAACATTCATACAATAGGCAAAACCTTGTTCTCAAGATCTTCACCACGAGGTCCCAATCTGTTTTCACATGCTAGTACCTGTTGTTCCCTATGGTTCAGGGAGAATACAATAGAGATTATGAACTCAGGTCTGGACTCAGACTACCTAGTTTCACCAACAGCAGTCCTGCCACCTACAACTTGGGCACACAAGCTGTTTTCCTCTGTCTTGTCTCCTCACCTGTAGGGTAGCAAAAACAGTAGTACTACTTACCAGCGCCCCAGCGAAGGGCTTCATCTGCATAAAACCCTTAGACTGAAACTCAGAAACTAGTGCTTAATCACTTCCCAGGTCCTAGTACATGATCCACACATTCTCCAATTATGTGACTCTTTGTGGAAAAGGAAAAGTTTTACCCAAGTAGGACTCTTACTCACGTAGGCCTCCCTCCTCCTCTTCTGTGCAGTGCTTTTTGACAAATCAGGTCTGGGAGGGAATGAAGGTTGTCAAATTCCAAGACTGTGTCTCTATCTCCGATAAATTACAGTAACCCTCTACCTCCTATAATGTACATAAGGATAGGGACAACTCGGCTTCCCAGGCTTATAGAAGCTCACCGTGAAGTAGGTGAAATTACACTAGTATCGCTAACAATCCATATGCTAGGCAGTTTAAAACCTTTTAGACTCATATTTTCTCCTCTGATTATTCTGTCAGCAAGGTATAACTTCGTTCTCCCTCTCTCTCCCTCTCTTAAGAACAGCAAACGCGGATTAACTAACCCGCCCCGGAGCTACTGCAGGAAGCGGCAGGGCTGGCCCCTGGCACCGGCTCGTGGGGACCCTCGCACCCCGCGAGCCCCGGCCCAGGTCCGCCCGCGCGCGATGCACCAACTCAACGCAGCCCGCCCTGGGGAGCGCAAAACAGCAGCCTCGCCCTCCAACCTGCGCTCTTCGCCGCTCCTCTTTTTTCTCCCCTAACGCAAGACTGTTAACTGTTGGCCCCGCGGGCATTTGGGAGAAACTGAAAAGGTTCCCGAAGGAGCTGGCCCCCAAAATTACTCTAATCGTGGAAAAGATGGCTACTATGCAGTCTTCCTGGAGCGGAAGTACCGACGACTTCGAAAAATTCCCCACACTACATTTCCCAGAATGGTTCCGCATAGTCTTCCCGGAGCCGGAAGTGCCTGGGACGCCAGGAGGGCCTGGGATACATTTCCCGGAATTCAGCGGGGCCTCATGTAGGTAAAGTGTGTGAGCCTGCACACACTTTGGGACTACATGTCCCAGAATGCAACAGAGGTGACTTTCCAGTTTGTACACCTTTCATATATTTTCCGTTCCTCTCGCACAAGCTAGGATTACTTATAAGCTCTAGCCCTTTTTCAAGTATTATTTTTGTTTAGCATATTAAAGCAAATTTCAGATATGTCGTTTTGCACATAAACACTTTAGTATTCACCTATTACTAGTAGGAACATCGTTTTAAAAGCCTCAACACATGATGCAATTATTCATTTAAGAAAAGTAAAAAATATTAATAGTTTATACCCATACTCTGTTAAAAACTCATTTGTCTTAAAGGTATCTACTTAGGACAAAATGTTTGAAATCAGATCTCCAAAATGCCACCACAATGATAAAAATTATAAGGCAGTGGATCAATAAATAAAAAAACTTGGTATCTTTAAATTTTTTAATGTTCCATATTTGTTGTGGAAAACCCCCTCAAAGAACTACCCATGCTTAGAGCAACATATGGCACACAGAGAAAACACAATTTCTTTCCGCTAGAAGTAAATCTAAACCCTGGACATACTATAGTAAAATACAGTAACATAATTTAAAATACTCACTCATTTTCTTTTCTCCATGGCACTTCTATTCCTTTCATAAGCAATCATTCTAATCATTTGTTTCATGTATTTCCTCTTGGATGTGTTCTTGTGCAAAATGTAAGATAGATAGACATTGACAGACATTAACAGAGATAGTTTTTGAAGTCTACTACAATCATTAGATGGTACTGCAAGTATGACCCTGACTGAAGGAAATTAAGAAGAAAAATTGAAGCTGCCTTATAATCTAAGTAGACTTATTCAGGGTTGTCAGGGAGCCCTTGAAGAAAGGCCCTTCATAT
Source organism: Chinchilla lanigera (assembly GCF_000276665.1). NCBI lineage: Eukaryota > Metazoa > Chordata > Mammalia > Rodentia > Chinchillidae > Chinchilla > Chinchilla lanigera. The sequence continues at coordinate 1,601,426 of NW_004955555.1, read as the reverse complement.
TCCATTATGATCATTACTTGAGAGTAAAATTAGTGTTGTCCAATGGGAGTCTCTTTAAGCTGGACTTCGTGCGTTTTTACATGTTCCCCCATTCTTCCCTACTTGCTGGCAGAACAAAGTGCTCTAGGCTCATTTTGTAATTTTCCTCCTTAGCCCCATGAAATCAGCCAAGTGTTTCCTCTCCCAGGATGGACACTGCTAACATTAGGACACGCCTTTCAATGAAACTGACATCATCCAAACTGTACTCTATACTCTGAAAATAATTATCTTCCAGAAATTCCACTCCCAAGTATATACTCATGAGAAATGAAATATATCCACACAAAAGATGTGTAGATAATGGTAATAGCAGCATTATTAGTCATAAAAGTAAAAA
>NW_004955555.1:1575010-1600701 GCF_000276665.1 Chinchilla lanigera | reverse complement strand
TGATGAACTACGAAGACATGATGTCAAGTGAAAGTCAGACACAACACACTGGGTAATGATTCCATTTATATTAAATGTGCACAACAGAGCAATCTAGAGACGGAAAGTAGATTAGTGTTTTGCAGAGGCTAGAGAGGTGGAGCTGCTAATGAGGAATGACTGTGAACACGTAGGGTGTTTCTTTGTGGGCAAACTAAAGAGTTCTAGGATTAGATGATTGCCGTGCAACATCGTGAATCTTTTCAAACAGATAAAAGGTATGTGACAACCTCCTCTCCTGTAAAGTGCTAAAATGTAGCTGAGAAGAAATCCTTAGGGGTCAGAAATGAACAAGGAATTCAAGCCCACAGATAGTGACAAGTGGGAGCTGAAGCTGAACCGTCCCATCCCACAAGAGCTGAAGAGTGCCAGATACACAGCGAGAGAACTGACCTTGAGTATGAATGGAAGTCAAAGTTAGAGGCTCAGTGCTTTGGGAAACATAGACCAAAGAACACTACAAATGAGACAGCTCTCTCTTGACTGAGAAACGATAACTCATGTAGCTCTGCTTCAAGCTATTTTGTGATCAATCTGAGCACTAAGGTATCAGGAGATTAGACATACACTGTACTTGTAATCTTTTTAGGGGGCTCAATGAACTGTTTTGGTTTAATCTACTGTTTTGCTACAAGTTACCTTGAAGAAGGATAAACTAATGTATCTGGTGATGAAAAGAAACAATATAGGTCGGGGATTTCTTATGCAGGTGTACAGAAAAGACGGGCCTGAGACTGCTATTCTTAGGCCTGCTTGCAACTAGGGTTTGAATGATGGTGTCTCCTCCAAAGTCCAAGGTGAAACTTAACTCCCTCTTGTATTTCCTCCTTTATGTCATGTGAACACTGTCCCTCCCAAGGATGCAGCAACAGGGCACCATCAGGGAAGCCGAAAGCATATCTCACCAGACATGCAACCAGGCAGAGCTTTCATATTGGACTTCCCAGCCTCCAGAACAGCACTAAGTGCATTTCTATTGCTTACAAATTACACAGTCCGTGATATTCTGGTATAGCAGAACAAATGGCCTAAGAAATAAGGTTAGCCCTTTACTGATGTCTGCGTATCTGGATTTGGGGAAGATTTCCACAATTCCTTGATAAGTGACTTACAGTGCTATTTGTACAGTGTGGTTGGTGCTGAATACCAGTTGTCCTTCTGGGAGTCTAGAAGTTTGGAATGGACTTAGCAGGGATTGCCTAAGTCACTGTTTCCTATTAAGAACCTAGGTCATGAGACTCCACTGAGCTTCCCTGGTAGACATTATGTACAGGTTTTTACAATCCAATGCTGAACTTAGTAATTCACGTGTAACAGGGAGAGGACTTTCACAGTATTGCACCTGATTTCCCACAGAACTCATCCAGTGCACATTTTCCCTCTGGTAATTTACTTTGTATCCTTTCACTACAGTATTGTTGGGGGCCAGGGGGTATGAAATAGTATTTTACTATATGGGGACCAGGCTATCTGACCGGAGTCCCGTGGTCTCATGGCTGGTGTGACCTGCTTTAGGAACAGAGAAGTATGTGGAAGGCTGCATGCTCTCTGGTTGCTCTTAACAACAGCGCTCCTAAGGCAAGATAACATCTACTGAGGACAATGTAAAGAACGGGTACAGGGAATCTGTTCCTCATCATCTACTGCAATTGCTGTTCCATGAAAAGTACACTACCCCTTCTCCTGTGCTCAGTTGTTGCTGTTTTGTTTTTGGTCATTTTGAGACAGAGTCTCGCCATGCAGCTCAGGCTGGCCTCGAATTCGCCACCGTCCTCCTGCCTCTGCCTCCCGGTGCTGGGATTACAGGCTTACAGGCATGCGCCACCACACTCAGCTCTCCTGTGTTTCTTGCTTGCTAATAAAAGTGGGTCAATATGGAAATTGTTGAGCCAGTCCACTAGAGGCAGGTTCCTCCTGGATACCTTGTACCTCAAATGTTATCTTTGTCTTTATTCCCTGTTGTTCTGCCCACAGGTATCTGAGGATCCGATCATCCCCTAACAAACAGGAAGCTTGGACTTTGTTTTTGCATATTGGCAACTAAACCCAGGGCCTCGTGCCTGCCAGGCAAGTGCTCTACAATTGAGCCACACTTGCTCCTGGACTTTGACTTGGTGTGAGCAACCCATAAGCTTCATCTCCTTTCCGGTCCTGTAAGGTTCACCCAGCAACCCCTAAGTACATGTGCTCTCCAAGCATCTCTTTTAGACTTCCAGCTGGCAGGACCTTCCCTCTCTAAAATGCCCAAATACTATTTTTCACCTGTTCTGGACCTTGTTCTATAGCAACCACCACCCTTTACCTTTCTTTGATTGCCCTTAAAGACTACTGTCATGATTTTTGACATCAACACCTAAACTTGGAGGGCGTTTCTTCATGTCACAGTTGAACTGCTATAATAGGCATATACACATTGGTAGGGAAAAAGAAAAGAAAGCTTTTGCAGAGAATATGATTGTCTACATAGAAAATTCCCAGGAATTCACAGAACACCCACTTAAACTATTCAGTTTGGCAAAACTATAAAATACAAGTTTTACATAAAACAGTCATGAATATTTCCAATTAGCAATAAATAAATGGAAATTGATGTTTAAAAAATAGTACCATATAATTTAGCACCAAAAGCATGTAATTCTTACGTACAAACCCAATAAAATATGCTGAAAACCACAAGTTTCTGATGGAAGAAACCAAGAGTCCTGAACAAATTATACCATATCTGATTTGGAACACAATATTATTACATCAATTGTCCCCATACTCATTTATATATTAAATGCCACCCCAAGAAAAATCCCAAAAGTTTATTTTAAAAATCAAAAGCTGATTCTAAAAATTACTAAAAGGTGAACAAATTAAGATAGCCAAATTAATACTGAAAAAGAATGGGTCTGGAAGACAAATTGATAACTTTGAGACATTAAAGCTACCAGAGCTATGATTGTGCAGTACTTAACAAAATAACAGGCATAAAGACCAATGGAACAGAGGTCAGGGGAGAAAAACCTTACACCCATGGATTTTTCAGAAAGATGTGACAGCAATTCAATGCTGAAAGATATTTAAGGAGTTGGAGCCCTGAGCTGCCATACTAGGAGGAAGCTCAACATCACCATTCAGAAAGCCCACTTGCTGAGGTTCTAAGAACACCTAAGGAGAGAGATGTCACAGTCCTAGTCACCATGTGACTGCAACTGAGACCTGAACAACCTAGCTGAGCCTCTACTCCTGTTTCCAGAGAAAAGATTGTTGTCTTAAAGAGAGAAGGAGAAAGAGAGAGAGAACAGTTAACTGGATGTCCATAAGTAAAAAAAGGATCTTGACCTCATACCCTATGAAAAGATTAATTCAAATGGGTTATAGTCCTAGATGTAAAACTGAAACCTTAAAATTTCTGCAACCTTGGATTAAATAAGAGTTCTTGGGGCTGGGGATTTAGCTCAGCGGCAAAAGCGCCTGCCTGGCAAGCGCAAGGTCGTGAGTTCGGTTCCCGGTACCGGAGAAAAACCAAAAAAACCAAACCAAAACAAACAAACAAAAAAAGAGTTCTTATATCTCAAACTAGAAAGCATAATCCATTGAAGATAAAAATTGAACATCAAAAATTTTAAAAACATTGTGAAAAATACTGTTAACGGAATAAAAATAAACCACATACTGGGATAAAATATTTGCAAATCACATAACTGACAACAGATATGTATTCAGAACATTAAAAAAGAGAGGGAAAAAAAGCTACTGAAAAAGTAAGAAGAAAAGAACCATCCAGTTAAAAAAAATGGGCCAAGGTTCAAATAAAAATAAATGGGTATATGAATAGCAAAATGTAAGTTAAAGTCAAAATGAGATACTACTGTGAAATGGAAAAATAAAAACTAAATCATAGCATACCAAGTGCTGATGAGGAGAAATAACTGGAACTTTCATACACCAATAGTGGGAATGCAAAATGAACAGCTATTTTAGTCATGGTCAGTTTTTCTCTAAAAGTAAACATACCTTACCATACACATCTCAGATTATTTAGGATGACAAAGGAAATCTTAAGTTGAGTGATAAAACTGTACACAAATGTTTATAGCTGTTCTCTTCATAATTACCAGATCTGAATATTCAAATCGTCTCCAAGTGGTAAATAAATAAATGAATGTGGTACATCCATACAACAGAATATTACTCAGCAATAAAAAGGAATGACTGAGATCAGGGACATCACTTAGAGGTGGAGCACTTGCCAAGCATGCACAAGGTCCTGAGTTCCATCTTTAGCACTGTAAAACTTTTGAAAAGAGGATGACTGATACATAAAATGAGTAAATCTCAAGAGTATTACACTAAGAAATGAGACTCAACAAGCTACATACTGTAGGATTCCATTCACAACATCCTGCAAAAGGCAAACTATAGAGACAGAAAACATTTCAGTGGTTGTTAAGGGCTGGCAATGAGAAGTGCTCACTATACACAGTGGGATTTCAGGGCAGGGGATGCTGGAACTGTTAAATGTCTTCATTGTGGTGTGGTTTCCTGAGAGTAAGCATTTGCCAAGACTCCATGACATACTAAAGTCAGCCTACTATATATAAATTACATAAATTCCTTATTTTAAAAAATTTTAATATAACAAAAACTGTTAATCCCTATCATTTGGTTTGCAACCCTGTATCATTTTTAATGTCCTTGCTGTGTTTTGTTTGTATTTTGCTATTACTCTTTTGTACTATTTTCTTTAAAAAAAAATTTAAAACATTTTAAAGGTGTTAGCTTGTAAGATTTTCATATACACCTTTTATCTAATTTTTATCTGAAATGGATGTTGAATTTTGTCAAATGTTCTCTCTGAATCTATCAAGATGATTATAAGAATCCACACCCAAAACTGTACATATACAAATCATATGAAGCTCAAGAACAGATCTAACTAATCTATAGCACGGAAATCATAATATTGTTGGCACTGAACATGGCATTGACTGGAAATGGGCAGAGGAAACCTTTTTGGGGCTGGGGATGTGGCTCAGTGGTAGAGCTCTTGCCTTGGACACACAGGCCCTGGGTTTGATTCCTCAGCACCACCAAAAACAAACCTGTTTAATAGAAACTTTATATACACCAATCTTAGTGATGACTACACAAGTGTATTCATTTGTCAAAGTTCAGGAAGCCACAAAGTTGTGATTTATGTGTGTTATTGAATGTAAACCTTACCTCAATAAAATAGTGTTAGCATACAAAAATGCTGGTCACAACCCACTGAACTGATTTTTAGATTTATTACTGTACTGTAACTTCCAATTTAATAAACATTAGTATACAGGACTTGCAAAGTTTGGAATATGAGCCCACTTGTCTAACTTAAATGTCCTGTAGGCCTTATACAACACTCTGAAGACAACTTTACAGAAACTGAATAAAAATTTCAAATATGACTGGTCTCATTTCTGCTCATATAATAACTATTGAATGCATACAATGTGTTAGGCACTGAAAAGACAGAGTAGATTTGGCAGTCAGCAGAAGTCCCTACCCTCTTGGAACTTATATTCTAATTGAATAGATTTTGGCACTTCCATTTTAGAACTTTGAGTTAATTTCAGGTCCGATTCACCCTTCCTGAGCATCCTGTCTGGGAACATCTGTGTGTTCTAAATTAAATCCATTTGGCTACACTCTCACACTACTTCTCTGCTGTATGGCCTCCCAACCACCACCACGTCAAACTCTAATTAAAATGCTGACCTTTTATGAAACCAATCTTTTGTCTCCTATGATACCTCTGATCATTGGAGTATTTCAGCACCCATTTGAAATACTAACATAGTATTTTATAGTTTATTTCCGGTATAAATGTTCTGATGAAGAGAAGTCCTTGTTACCCTCTTCATCAGCATGGACTCGCTGATGAATTATAAGACTTGAGCTCCAACTGAAGCCTTTCCCACATTCTTCACATTTGTATGGTTTTTCTCCAGTGTGAACTCGCTGATGGGCCTGAAGGTATGAGCTCCAACTAAAGACCTTCCCACATTCCTCACATTTGTATGGTTTCTCCCCAGTGTGGACCCTCTGGTGGGCCTGAAGATAGGATCTCTGTCGGAAGCGCTTTCCACACACATCGCATCGGTATGGTTTTTCTCCTGTGTGAACTCCCCGATGAGCAAGAAAATTTGAGGCCCGGCAGAAGCCCTTCCCACACTCCTCACATTGATATGGTTTCTCCCCAGTGTGGCATCTTTGATGGGCCTGAAGTTGTGATCCCACACTAAAGCCTTTCCCACATTGTACACACTGATACGGTTTCTCTCCTGTGTGGACTCTCTGATGTACTTGAAGACTTGAGAACTGACTGAAAGCCTTACCACACTTCTCACATTTATAGGGTTTCTCTCCTGTGTGGATTCTAAAATGAACATTAAGATCTGAACTCCGACTGAAGCCCTTCCCACATGTACCACATTTGTATGGTTTTTCTCCAGTGTGGCCTCTCTGATGGGCTAGAAGATTTGAGGCCTGGCTAAAGCCCTTACCACACTCCTCACATTTATAGGGTTTTTCTCCTGTATGGACTCTAAAATGAATGTTAAAATCTGAGCTCCGGCTGAAGCCCTTACCACAAGCATCACATTGGTATGGTTTCTCCCCAGTGTGGCCTCTCTGATGGTCCAGAAGATTTGAGGCCCGACAGAAGCCCTTCCCACACTCCTCACATTTGTATGGCTTCTCTCCAGTGTGGCTTATCTGATGGGCTTGAAGGTGTGAACCTACACTGAAGCCCTTCCCACACTCTTCACATTTGTAGGGTTTCTCTCCTGTGTGGATTCTGCAATGAATGTTGAGGTGTGAGCTATAACTAAAGCCCTTGCCACAGGCACTGCATTTGTATGGTTTCTCCCCAGTGTGGATTCGTTGATGGGCCTGTAGTCGTGAACGCCAACTGAAGCCCTTTCCACACTCTTCACATTTATAAGGTTTCTTTCCAGTGTGGATCCTCTGATGAACTCGAAGATATGAGATCTGATTGAAGCTCAGCCCACACTCCTCACATTTATAGTGTTTCTCTCCTGGGTAGACTATCAGAGGAGCCTGGCAATGTGAGCTTTTCCTCGTATTCTTCCCACACTCCTCATATTTGTATGGATTCCCTCCTGTCGGGAGTCTCTGCTGGGGGTGGAACTGTGATACCTGACTGAAACACTTGGATGATAAATCAGGTTTGTATGACTTCTCTCTACTATGCACTCTCTGATGGGCTTGAAGACTTGAAAATCGACGGAAGGTGTTATCACATTTTTCACATTTGTAGGGCTTTTCTCCTGCACGGACCTTCTGCTTCACTTGAAGATCAGAATCCCAAGTAGAACCTTTCTCATTTGTCTCCGCTTTGTAAAGTTCTTTACCACCATGGACTCTGTGGTGAACCTGAAGATGTGAATTCTGATTAAAGCGTTTACTGAAATCCTCATCTTCATAGGGTACATCATCTAGTTTTTTCAACTGAGAGCCAGTTTCTTGAATATTCACCATAGACTCTTGACACCTGGTTAACTCCCTGGTAACTTGTTGCCAGATCTGTGAGCAGAAAGGCTCTTCATGTGGCAGGTACCTTGAGCCTACTTCTTGAAGAGTCTCCATCTCATTTAAATTCTTGTCTCCTAAAAGGATAAAGAGAATTCAGAGATAGGGTATGTGAATGCTCTATTCAGAGATGTTCTATACTCAGACCCCTAGACTAAGGTTTTGGACAAAGGTTCCCTTTTTCTTTTCCATCATGTATTATCTGACTCACATGCTCCCAGAAACCAAGGCTGGACTGCCAGGTCTCATCACACATTAACAAGACTAATAATTTACAGTCTTACTAAGTTTCACAAGTGAGCTGCAGGTTAGAAATTTGGAGTGAGAAAAATATTTCCTAAGCATTCTTTACTGAGAAGCTGCACCTCTAAAACTCTTGTCTCCTTTTGCTGCAGCAGGTGTTTGATAAACATCTTCCACATAATTCTGCCTACGGCATGTAATCTGAATGACTTGGCCTTGTTGAAAACATCTAGTAAAATCCCTACAGATAGATTATCAGACATTCTTGGACAATGCTGAAAATCTCTGCCTTGGATTACTTCACTGGAAGCTGACTGCAATGTTAGGAGCTCTGAGGCAATGGACTGGTTAGAAAGATACATGTTTGGAAGAAAATAGTTCATCCCTTAAGTGCCTAAAGTTCAGCGTGCAAGCCGAGTGCCTACCTCCTCCTCGGAAATACCCTCCACAAGAACAGCTGGGGAAAAGGCATCCACTAATAACACAGTATTAGAAAACCTGATGGCAATTAAAGTCTCTAAGAGAAAACAGTGAAAACCTGAAAGTTAACTTATAATAACAGGTCAAGAATTTTGAGGAAGAAATACAGCAACAGAACAGATTTCCAAAGTCAACACCAGAAAAGAAAAGTTAATGTTCTCCTTGGAACTCTACTCCTCTAATTCTCCATATGGCCTGCTATGTGCTTATGTTTGGGTCTCCAAAGAACATTGTCAGTGAGGCCTCTTTTCCCATCCAATATCAAATAGTAAATCCTCCCCATCCATGATGTACCCTTGGCAATAACTGTTCACCTACTCTGTTCTGTTTCATGCACTCACGTAGCCCTCTGATATACTACATGCACTTCAATCTGCTTTATGTCTGCCTTCACATGAATGCAATGCCCATGCAGACAAATGTTCTGTTCACACTTAATCACCACTCCCAGAGCACTACCTGACAAACAGTGTTCAATAAATGTATGCTCAGTAAACAAATGAGTTCTAGTTTGACTTAGTTACAAAAATAAAAGCTTTTGTCAGGTGTGGTGGCACACAACTGTAATCCCAGTATTCGAGGCTAAGGCAAGAGGATCACGGCAAGTTTGAGGCCAGCCTGGGATACAAAGTGAGTTCAAGGCCAGTCTGAACTGCACAGTGAAATCCTGTCTCAAAAAGGAGGACAAAGTAAATAAATAAAATAAATTTTTTTTTCAAGTGAGTTATCCATAATAGGAAAGAAACCTTGTCTCAAAGAAAAAGAAAAAACAAAACCAACAAGAACAATAAAAAACATAATAGGAAAGAGATTTAAAATATTTTGGCTGAGAAGCTGAAAGGCATCCAAAACTGAAGGGCTAAGCAAACTGAATGTTGCTGGTGAGAAAATCAGGCTGATCACAAAACCATGGCAAGAATCATTCAAAGAAAAAAAAAAATCACAAGGCAGGAAGTGGCCATGGGGCCTCCATGGATATTGACTGCTTCTGTAATTTTTGTACTCCCTCCATATGTAAGTAAAATACTTCATTTATGAGGTAAAAGTCACTATTTAGAGCCCCAGGAGTAACAAGGATAATGCTTGTCTGAAAGCAGATTATATAAAGTTGATGGAAACAGATAAACTGCTCTATATGGCCACACCAGTGTTTTTCAAACTGAAGGCTGTGGGGCTGGGGAAATAGCTCAGTGGCATAAGCACTTGCCTTGCATGCATAACACCCTGGGTTCAATCCCCAGCACCACCACAAAAAAAAAAAAAAAAAAAATTGAAGGCTGTGGTTCAATGACTTAATTTTATTTTTTTAATGACTTTAAATTTAGTAGCCAATGGCAAGTACCGATAGAGTAGAAAAATATTAGAGATACTCTGCAAATAGTAAACCGTATCACCGCAAATATGCCTGTTAGGGCTATACGTATACACACTATCTACACATACATGAATACATGGCTTACACATTGTGTGTGTATGTAACGTTGGGTATTGAATCCAGGGCTTTACTCATCCTAAATATATGTCCTGATGCCCTCCTTCATCCCCAGATCCTAAAATATATTTCTTATTAGCCATATACTAAAAAAAAAAAAGCTTTAAAACCACTGGTCCACAGTTCAGTAAGTTCCTTACGCACTTACACTGTTCAAATGGAAAGTTACATAGTAATGACATACACTTGCAAAAATAACAGGTAAGTGTGTTTCCCTTAAGGTCATGACTACATAGCTTGTCATTTCTATGTATATTTTCCAAGTAGCACATTTAAATGTTATCTTTGCATTTCCCTGAGGATATGTCAATTTTGAGAAGGCCCATTTCCTCGTTCCAGTCAGTTTACATTTCCCACTGAAATTATGTTAGTCAGGCCCTTATTAGAATGAGAAGAAAACTGTCCAAATTCTACATTCCTTAACATGTGCTTACTTAATAGCTACCAATCTTCTGTAATGTTTATTTAATCCTAATTTTTCAGGCAATAAAATTATGGCTATACATAACAATACTGGTGGGTGTCATCCCTTTCCCACCCAGGGCCTCTGCAATGAGCTACATCCTCAGTTCTTCTGTAAAAGAAATTTTTAATTTTGAGACAGGCTCTCACCAAACTGCAGAGACTGAGCCCAAATTCACAATCCTCCCGCCTCAGCCTCCCAGAGTGCTGGGATTACAAGTGTACACCACTGTTCCCAGCTTAATGCATTTGTGAATACAGAAGACTAAATGATAGGTAATATCCTTTTCTGTCTCTTTTTTTTTTTTTGAGACAAGGTCTTGCTATACAGTTCAGGCTGCGCTTGAACTCACTATGTTGCCCACATTGGCCTTGAACTCGTGGTGATCCTCCTGCCTCATCACCTGAATGCTGGGACTAGAGGTGTGTGCCACCACACACTGTAAGACTCTTTGGAAGAAGTGAATGGCTACGACATGGAAAATCTGTGAGGGGAAAGATTAACTTGAAAGCTAATTCTCTGAAATTTCCATTTTTGTATGTAAAGGGTATATATTTTGTTTTATAAAGGACCTAAAAAGTGGCTTTTAGACTCTCCATTCTAAAAAGTAGTTTCTCTCTAACTGAGTGTAAGAGACTACCACAGGCTACAGGAAACCCACAGGGGAAAATGACGCTCAATTTAGTTATAATCGCAAAGCTAAGCTTTCATGAGATGTGGATGCTATGGTCAAAAGGGTATCTCTCCAAAATTCTCAGGCTGAAATCTAAACCCCCAAGGTGATGATATTAGAGGATAAATATGTAATGAGAGTGCAGCTCTCAAGAATAAATTAGAGCCTACAAAGAAGCTTGAGAGACACCACTTGTCCTTACACAAGTGAAGACAGCAAGAAGATGTGACCTTCAGCTGGACAGGCTCACACCCAGACATCAAAGCTGCTGACAGGCTCACACCCAGACATCAAAGCTGGTGACTTGAACTGGACTTACCAGCTTCCAAAACTGAGAAAGAAATTTCTGCTGTTATGAGCCACCGAGTCTATGGCATTTTGTCATAGTAGTCTTAACAGACTAAAACAGTGAGTTAATACATATTAATGTTTACCTACATACATCCCAAAGCAACTAGTAAATTAAATTTAGACATTTATCAGGGGAAAAAATGTTCCAGACCATGCTTTCATCACACAGTTTTATTTACCAACCTTTAAGTACCTCTACAACTAATGGGAAAAAGTCCACGTAACAATAGTTAACTCATTCATTTATTCATTCCCCAAATATTTATAGCCACTGCCCTCAGCCAGGTCTGTTCTGTACACTGAAAATGCAGCAACAAATAAAGCAGCCAAAATTTCTCTTCTCCTGAGACCACATCTGAGTGCAAATGTAGTGACAGAAATATATAAACAGGCAGGTATAGCGGCACACATCTGTAATCTAAGCTACTCACGAGGCTGAGGCTAGAGGATCACAAGCTGAAGGCCAGCTTGGGCAACTTAAAGAGAAACCCTGTCTCAAAATAAAAATATTTTTTAACAGTCTGGGATGTAGCTCAGTGATAGGGAACTTGCCTACATACAGAAGGCTCTAGCATACAGTTGGCCCTGGGCTCAATCCTCAGTATGAAAAAAAAAGGAAAATATAAGTTAATATTATAAGTGGTGATGTAAAGTAAAACAGGGTAAGAGAAAAGAAAATGATAAAGAAGAAAGCATAACTAACAGAGTGGACATGGGAAGCTTTCCTTATGATGTGACACCTGACAAGAGACCCAAGCAAAGTAAGCGGGCAGTGAAGGCAAGGACAGAGTAAAAGACTACTCCCTCTGGAAAGCAGTCACATGGGAGGTGAGGAGGCAGGAGCACGCTTGGCCTGGCAGACAGGCCAGTGTGGGGGGTGCTGAATGACGAAGGGGAAATTACAACTGCATTTACAGAGCGATGGGGGAAGAGACAGAAGGAGACACACAGGGGACGCTGTAACCCACTTTATGGCACATGGACTTTACTCTAAACCACCTGAGAAGTCACTGGAGGTTTAGGATGGGGCAGTGACATGATTCATCTTTCAAAGGGGTCGACCCAGGTGGAGAACAGATGACGGCCACAGTCACCGATGGACGAGGCCCTGGCCTAGAGAAAGCCGGGGCGTGAGCAGCAGGACAGACTCAGTTCCTCACTGGGCTCTCACCTGAGGTGCCACCACTCTGGGTTGTCATCTTCCTCATCCGGAGCTTTTCATCTCTCTCTAACTGAGGTAAAATATCTGGGGTGATGAACTGATGCTCTGTCAAAAGCCAAGGATACAGATTTAAAACAAATACACTGCAGGCCAGATTACTAAAGATTGTACGTATTCCATTGTATCATCTTCAGGATGGCAAAAATAGCATTTTCCAAACTTCTAATCATGACCGAATGGAGGAAATGGATTTCATACCAAAACTCCAAATATGCACGCATTAGTATAAACTACTGGAAAATGTGTGTTTTCATCATACCTTCCTCACTGTCTCTCACACTGTTGCTGGTAACGGGACTGTAGTTTTTGCAGGTGTCCAGGGCTCTGATAATTTCTACCCCATTTCATTTCATTGTATTAAAACAATTGTAAATGTAAATTCTAAATGTGTACCATGTGCCCTATTAGATGTGAGTATAATTTAAAGAAGGACAAAAGTACATAGCAATCATGGCATCAACTTATATGACAAACACATTAGTCAGGGGGGAAAGACTAGAAAAATTCCAACTCTTTATCTCATGATGATTAGAAACTGGAAACCACTTTGAGAGCTCCAAGGATCTGCACATCCAGGGATACAGAGACACCACAGGGAGCGGATGATCAGCCAGAGCACCGGTCCTCACCCACGGAGAGCAGGTTCCTGAAGTTCTCCAGCATCACGTCCCGGTACAGCTTCCTCTGGGCAGAGTCCAGCAGCCCCAGCTCCTCCTCGCTGAAGACCACGGCCACGTCCCTGAAGGTCACCGCCTCCTACAATACAAAATACACTCCACTTAATCTTGCAACGGAATTCCACTAAAAGAAGGGTAGCACTAAGAACAGTGGAAAAGATGTGCAGGAAGTAGGTCCAGATGCTAAGAGACCAGATCAACTTTACTAGGATATATGTTAAAGCTTCTTTTTTCAGCTGGGCATGATGATGCATGCCTGTAATCCCACCTTTTGTTTTCAGCATATAGGTAGCAAATACTTTCACTCACAGTTTGCTACTGTTTTTATATAGCCTAGTGTACTGCAGTGTATTGCAACTTCAGCACTATTGACATTTTGGGCCAGAAGCTTCCGGGCAATGGAAGGCTATCTGGTACACCACAGGATGATTGGCAGCACCTTACCTTCTATCCACTGTGCAGCAGCAGCACCCTCAAACTGTTACTACACAAAACTGTTAGCAGATGTCGCCTGGCAAGTAAAGTCACCCCCCAATTAAGAATCAGTGTAATTAAGATTAAGCATTGTTCTAACTTCTCATATGAAAACTGCTCACCCCTGGAGCCTGCACATTCAGGCAGGTACCCTCAGTGAGCAAGAGGGATCACAGAGGAGCCACCTAAGAGTGAACAGGGCCCATGGCATCTTCCAGCCACCACAAGCTCAGCACCCCCACAGAGAAGCAAGCCCGAGAGAACTCACTTCTCTTGCTCCTCTCTCTATCCAAATAAAAATCGTAGGAGTCTTTTTAAATTAGTTGGTTTTTTGGTCTTCTTTGTGAACTCTGCCACCTTTTAAATTCTCCAATCCTTCTTTGTAGTGTGAATGAAACCAAATATGGCTGCATAAGGTTGACCTGAGGACTAAAAGCAGTTAAAAAAAAAAAAAAAAAGGACCTGGCAAGTACATTATTACTTTGATAAAATAAATTAATATAATGATGAAAAATATAGACCAGTAATTAAACATATCCAAAGTATGACTCAGCCATAGGGACAGAATCCTAGCTTTTTAATCAGGCATGGATGAAAAGTGGTGCACCCCTCTAATCCCAACTGCTTGGGAGGCTGAGGCAGAGGATAAAACTTCAAAGCCAGCCTGAAGAAGTGAACAAGCCCTTGCCTCAGGGCTATAAAATAAAAAGGGATAGGGGTGTAGCTCAGTGGCACAGCACTTGCCTGGCTTGCATAAGGTCCTAGGTTCCACTCTTGGCACTGAAAATAAAAATCTAGCTTTCTTATATGGAAATATCTGATAACATATTCTCTGACCAGAACATAACGCTACATGCTGTAGTCTGAACTGCTATGTGCCCATGAATAAGGGAAAGTTATCTTTCACACACTCATACACTACACAGAGTGCATCAGTGTATGGGAATATGATGTAGTCATCAAAGCCATAGGGCATAGAACATTTCTAAGAAGACACATAATTTGAAAATTTTATCTACTCTATGATTACAAATATACTATTATGAATGCGTATGAGAAAAAGGATATGCAAAAAACCATTGTTTTAAAAGAGAAATAATAGACGGTGGGAGTTTTTAGTCACTATTATTGACTTTTCTATTTTGTGCTCACTTATCAAATTATAAAATGATAAGATAAAATAACAAAAATTAAACTATAGGAAAAAGAAAGGTAGGAACCATGGCACATCAGAGAGTCTCAAATGCCTAATGTTCTCCTTAAAATGTTTCCTCAGAAAGAAGAAACAAGATGTGTATAATCTCTAAGAAAGGAGATGACAGTTTAAAACCTAGATAAGTAAGCCCAACTCACCTTGAACTTGGTCATTCTGGCCTCCTCCTTCTGGGAAATGGGTGGGTCTTGGGAAAGCACAATGGGGGAGAAAGAAAATCGCCATCAGCATCTGGCCAAGAATGTCACTGACCCATATGGCTGCTTTCTGTGGAAGACCAACCCCTCCTGTGGGTGACCTGATGAGCAGAGTGACTCCCTCCCACTCGGTGTGGCCCTAACACCTATGCTCCCTCTGGGCCTCACAGCATCATGCTAACTCCAAGGAGGACAGAAATGGAACATACAGCTAGGTTGAGCGAGTATGCTCTGGCCCAAACACCTACATTCCTGGCACTGCTAATTACTAGCTGTGAAATCCTACACAAACTGTTATTTCCATCTCAATTCTTTCGTCCATAAAACGGAGAGATTTAACAATTAAGGGAATTAATAATCTCTGGATTAAAATTTCAGTGAGAAGGAAAAAAGTTCAAAGAGCATTTTCAGGATAACTTATTCCTTAGATTGTGAAAAGGAGGTAATATTCAGTAACATAAAACTTGCCTTCATAAGTGATTTTTATCAAGGGAAATTTAGAAGTTGCCGCACTGTCACATGAAAATTACCTTTAACTTCTGAAATATCGTTATTCTTAGTTGGTCATACTTCTTAATGCCTCTCTAATAATATTTAAGATCACATGAGGTGTGATCAAAATACACAGTGAGCCACACCATACAGGTGTGGTGGCGTATGCCTATAGTCTTAGTACTCAGGAGGCTGAAGCAGGAGGACAGTTGCAAGATCTAGGCATCCTGGGCTACACAGTGAGTTCAAGGCCAATCTCAACTGCATAATGAAATGCTGTCTCACAAAAAATAAAAAAATAAAAAAGAAATGCTGTCTCAAAAGAAAAGTGAATGTTTACATTTTAAAAATTTACTAAAGTTAAAAAAAAACCCATACCGCCATTAATTCCTCTTAAAATATTTCTTATCTATCTATCTATTTTTTGGTACCAAGAATCAAACTCAGGACCTTGTTTTTACCAGGTAGGCACTGTGCCACTGAGCTATATCCCTGGCCTTCTTCTCACTTTATACACACTTATCCCATTGTTCTTGACACTTTCTGAAACAGTTCTGGAAGTTCTCTTTACTGAGTGTCTTTACGAGGTGTGATTAAAAATATCACACCTGCTGCTGCTGAGTGTCATCCAACAGAAAGGCAGGCTCTTAAAAACTAGTGTGTCTTCATCTATCTTATTTACAGATGTGGCACCAGGTGATTTCTGGCTCTTCTTCACAGTCCAGATGACTGTATGAGGTAAACATTCTGAGTCAATTCAGGACATCAAGGCAGCCCAGTGCAACTAAAGACACTTATGAGAGGGATTTCTAGAACTGCTTTAGAAAGTGAAAAGAATGATGAGATAAGTGTGTTTGAAGCAAGGATAAGTATGGGGGGGTTGTTAATGACACTGTCTTTTGCTATAATAAACCTCAAAAAAAATTTTAAACATTCACCATGATTTTTGATCGTATCATTAGATGAATGGGACTTTTGGGTAGTAAAATATACCACATCAAATTTATCACCTTAAACACTAAGTATAAGTTTAGTAAGGACAATTACATTGTTATGCAAGTATACCCAATGTTCAGCTCAGAATTTTTATATCATTCCCAAATTGAAACTTTGCAATAAACTCCCCATCCTCTTCCCACCGCTGGTAACTATGCTGTCTCTATGAACCTGACTACACTGTTGATTGAGTTTTCAAAGATGTAAGACCTTGCAAACATTTTTTAACATGGAAGAGATAAAAGAAAATTTCATAAAAGTCTGTGTCTCTATACTATATATTTAATCGTATATTTGATAATCAGTTTACCATTCAAATAATAAGCTACAGCAATCATCGCAAGAATAACAATAATGGAATTGGTAATGTTTAACATTAAGTCAACATTAAGTACCTGTCAGGAGCCTGGTAAAGCACTTGGCATAAAGCACTGCTTCATCATCTCACACATACCTGTTATGCTAGTGCTGCGCCAGTCCTGTCACCTTGGTCCAACCACCTAAACCTCTGTGCCTATCCTCAGCTACAAAAGGAAAAGAAAAAAAATGTTAGTCGCAGGATTACTATGGGAAATGAATGAATGAATTTATGTGGTAGCCTTGGCAAAGTACCTGACATTTTAGGAAGTTCTCAGCCAGTGAAGATGACAAACGCTGCACCCATTGAGCAGGCAGGGTCGATGGGCAGGAGTAATCCCTGAATCCAGCTCTCATGCCAGCATCAGTATTTTGAATCTTGTCTGTCTCTCTGTTGTCTTCTCTACTCTTCTCTTCTCTTCTCTTCTTTTCTTTTCTTTCTTTCTTTCTCTCTTTCTTTTTCTTTCTTTTAGACAGGGTCTGGCTGTGTAGTTCAGGCTGGCCTGGAACTCATGGCGATCCTCCTGTCTCAGCCTCCTGAGGGCTGGGATTACAGGTGTGTGCCGCCATGCCTGGCACTCTGTTGTTGCTATGGACAAAAAACAAGCAGATGGGAGCTTAAGGTCTCACAGAGAGCTGGGATAAAAGACAGACAGGTGAATGAAGACAGAACTCTGAAGACACAGGATCTGTTTGAGGGAGAACAAGACAGACTCTAAAGCTGCCTCTGGTGCTAGGATACTGGCATCTCCAACCTGATGGCTCTTTTGCCTCCACGCCTGATCTGTGACTGAGGGAGAATGATGATAACACCAAACTCACAAGAAGGTCAAAGTGACTAAATATACATACAGCATTTGGAACAGTGTCTAACAGCTTAAGCATTCAATAAAAGTTCCCTACATATTCACATGGCTGCTGTGTTTTGGTGCTAGGGATGGAATGTGAAAGCCCTAATGTGATGGTACTGGGCCTGCAGAATATAAGTTAATCATCAGTTAGAGCCCTTATGATGTGATTAGTGTCCTTATAAACACAGATGGTGAAATACGCATTCCCACACTCCCAGGATGAAGACAAAGAAGGTGGCATCCAGGAGGGAGCAAGAGAGAGGGTCAGGGAGCTCTTTCTGTCCCTTATACTGTATCCAGTCTACTGGGATTAGAGTGGTGCCAATCCAATCAGTGGACTGATCCAGCAATCACCCACCCTTAATCCCAACACCCTTAATCCCATCATTGCACTACAAATCAATCACACGCTACATTCAGCCACCTCCCAAAAGCCTGCTCCTCCATGACTGCATGACGCTTTGGCGGGGGCACATCTGGACACAAACCATAACACCAGACATTGGGCTTGCTGATACCTTAATCTTAGACTTCCTAACCTCCAGAATGGTAAGCAATGAATGTATGTTGTTTAAGCCACTGGTCTATGGTATTTATGTTATTTCGGCCCAGACTTACTAAGTCATTCAGGGCACAGCTAAGCAGCACAGAGTCTGATGAGCAGAGCATGGGGCTGAATTCCAGATGCTGCTGAAACCTCCAGCTCAGGGTCACTACAACCCACCCAACCTGCACAGCGGCCCTAACATGAATTCTGATTGTAGGGTCTCACTCTGACTCTAGGCAGGAAGGAAACTGCAGATAAAATGAGCTGGGCTTGGTGGTGCACACCTGTAATACCAGCTATGTAGCAAGCCGAGGCAGGAGGACTGTAAGTTGAAGGCAATCTCGGGGAATTTAGGAGACCCTGTCTCAAAATAAAATAAAACAAGGGTTGGGGATGTAGCTCAGTACTCTCTTGGTTCAATCCCTTGTACTATGAGGCAGCAGAGGGGATTAGTATTAATTAATTAGCAGTAGTAAGTCCTCTTCCTTCAGATAGAAGAACCTTAGTATGGAAGCTTGCTGCGATGTTCAGACGCCGAATGGATGCAAAGCTCCATGTGGAGGAGGCCTTAAGAGGTGAAAGCTTTGGGGAGACTTTAGGTCATTGCAAGCACAGCCTTAAAGAGGACGGTGGGACTCTGGCCCTTTCCTTCTTCCTCTCTTTTTTGCTTCTCGGCCATCAGGTGAGCAGTTTTGCTCCACTCTATGCTCCTGTGTGTGGCCTTCCCACAAAGACAAGGAGGCCAATTTATGATGAACCATCTGAAACTGTGAGCTAACTCAACCTTTTCATTACCCAATCCCATTACAGTCACAGAACACTAATACACCTAGTATGGCGTATTTCTTTCCAATCTTAGAAGAAATTTCCCTTGAGAATTTGTGATTCATTTTGTTCTAACTCTGTCTTTGCCCGGAAATCTCTAGTAGAAGTGTTCTGCAGAGAGTCCTTCCATCCCCTCTGAGGGAAAAAGGATAACTAGGGAGTCAAACACCTGTTTGGTGATTCATATTTATTTGGATTTATTTCCCAAGAACCTAAAACAGAGCTTAAAACAAAGTGATTTGCTTAGCAGAGCTGACTGCCTGCCTGACTGACTGACTGAATCTACCACCTGACAGATGGGTGGAAGCTGATGAAAGACTATACAGGTGGCACCACCAAAACCAGCTAAGAATTCACACTTCTAACAATCCCAGCTAATGCTGATGTGGTTGATCCCTGGATCACAAATTGAGAAACATCAGTCAAAGGTAGCTCTCCAGAGTTTTTCAGACAGGCTAATTCTACCTCTAACCTTTCTACCAAACCTAATGGAGGACCAAGATCAACCCTAAGATCCTGATGTTATTCACAAGGAAATCCAGACCATTCATGAAAAACTCTCTTCAATAGTTAGGCCCTGACATAGTACCTACTGGGCACTGTTTGCCTAAATACAGTTAGTATCTCAACCAATCTTCATGACAACTCTAAGGACTGAGAAGACAATTATGCCTATTTTACAGATCAGGAAGTTGAAACACAGAGAAGTTACTTATTCATGATTTACCAGAAGTCAACAGAAAGTCAAGATTTTCAGTCCATGCTTTACCTACTAGGAATGGCTGTCAAATCAAGAGCACACGAGCCTCACAGTGGAACTTAAAAATTCCCAATCCGCAATCAATTAAATCAGAACCTGTGGAGAGGGATGCTGACATCGGAATTTTTATACCTTTCCTCAGACCCAGGCCATCATTTCATTGTCCAGACAGGACAGTGCACCAGGCAATCTGATACTTGTGCCCACATTTTTAACCACTAGGCAATGGTTTTCAAACTCTGGTATGCATCCAAGCCTGAGAATACAAATGCTGTCTTAACATTTTTGAGGCTCTCAGAGCCCTGAGGCTAGCCATGAGTTCCCATACCTTCTCTAGATAAGCCCCCTCCCCAATGTGCTAACTCTGCTTTTTTATTCTGTACTGGTTATGTGACATCTGTTATTCCTAACCTCTCCACAAGTGCTAAACCACAAGGTCAGACTTAAAATCAAGTTATTTCCATCTTCCTGCAAGCAGTTTTCACACAGGACTTACTATATTCCTGGACTATTCTAAGCACTTTATGTATCATGTCTCTTTCAATGACAGAAACTTTAGGAGGTATGTATTGATATTATTCCTACTTGATAGGTAAGGAAACTGAGGCACAGAGAGGTTAAGTAACTCCCCAAGGTCATCCAGGTACTGTGCTCAAGTGAGGTTTCCAATCTAGGTGCTGAGGTTTGATCTGGGCTCTGCTCCTTTTAGAATGTACTACCAAGTCATTTATTCAGTTAAGTCATCTATGCCTATTTCTTTCTCTTTAAAATGAGAACATGAATAAGATTGTCATGAAAAATAAATGAGTTAATTGCAAACACTGGAATTCTCCAAGTCAGAAGGGACACTCAACAAATGTTAGCTGTCCATTCTGCTGATCTCCACATAATAAATAAAATAGCAAACATTAATGTTGTCTCTAAAGGAATTTGTTTTAAATCATGACAATATTATCTACAATTGTACATCAACTTTTGAATACTCTGAAAAAGTCGATTGATTGTATAGCCCAGCAAAAGTAAGTGGGATAGCGCTGGGGATGTAGCTCAGCAGCACAAGCACCTGCCTAGTAATTGCAAGGTCCTCAGTTTGATTCCCAGTTTCCCCCCCTCAAAAAAAGTAAGTGAGATAAAAGACAAGGGACAGAGTCCTCCAGTTTTGTTCTCTAAGCCCAAGCTACAGCAGCTCATTTTCCGCTGCTTGTTGGACAGCTACATGAATCACACTTACTCGCTGGGCAACTCCTCTCAGCCAACCTGATGGTGGCACTTTGAGAATAGGAAGAAGTCCATGAAACACAAAAAAGTGAATTCTGCTTTATGGGGCTGGGGATTTAGCTTAGCGGCACAGCGCCCGCCTGGCAAGTGCAAAGTCGTGAGTTTGATTCCCGGTACCAGAAAAAAAAAAAAAAAGATATGTTCAGAAATTTCCATAGTAAAGAAGTAAAAACTCACTATATACAGTAAGACAATTTTAGAACATACAGATAAATACACATTAAAAACCATCAGAATACATGAAAATGTCAATACAGATACTCCTCATTCAATGACCTATTTAATGACTGACTAGACTTATGACCCAGGGGAGCTCTTCAGACTTATGCCTCTGCTTTTTTTTTTTTTTTTAAATAAACCGTTCTGGGGGCTGGGGATTTAGCTCAGCGGCACAGTGGCTGCCTGGCAAGTGCAAGGTCGTGAGTTAGATTCCTGGTACCAGAAAAAAACAAAACAAAACAAAATATATATATATAAATAAACCGTTCTGGACATCTTGTTTATAGAGCCTCAATGTCTTTTTTGTACAGTATACCTTGTTTACACAGTAATTTTATACAGTAACATTTATACTGTAAGTTTGCTAATTGTACTGTATAGTACTATACTTTTATATTGTTATGTTACAGTACTGCATGTAAGAGTTATGAAAATAAAAAGCAAAGTCATCAAGTTGGAGTTTCTTTTGACCATTTCTTTGTTCTGAATATTGTAATACACATACTATACACAATTCCTAATTTAGCAACTTAGTTGCAGGAATGCAATTCAGTTGTTAAATGAGGAGTGTCTGTAATGTGTATCTGAATGTTATAGATAATTCTAAATATTTTTTTTTACATATTTCTATACTTTCAGAATTCTCTACAAGCAGCTTCATTTTTTATGATTGGAACTACACATATTGCTTAAAATAAAGTTAAATTAAAATACTTTTAAGATTTTACAGATACGTTGCAACTCACTAATTGTGCTTTCAAAATCCTCTACAAAAAATACAAAACAAAAATTTTAAAAATCCTTAACAATAAAATTCCAGGGGCTGGGGCTTTAGCTCAGCGGCACAGCGCCTGCCTGGCAAGTGCAAGGTCGTGAGTTCAATTCCCGGTACCGTAAAAACAAAAAACAAACAAACAAACAAACAAACAAAAAACCAATAAAATTCCAACCCCATTCCCAATTTGATGCCAAATAACACCTCTGCAGCTAGTTCCTTACGGTTGGATATTTACATAGATTGTTTTCCTATTTTATTTCCTAATTCCAATTTTGGGATTCCAAACTGCGTGACCAACAATATCAAAACGGAAAGAACACAAGCTCTAGACACAAATTCCAACATTCTTACTAGAACTGGGACATAAACAACTCATTCTGTTTCCATTTCTTTTTTCTGTAAAATATCAGCACTAGCAGTACTAGGAAGGCAGCTTTGTGAAGGTTAAATATGCTATTTTTCATAAAGTCCTTAGAATGCAACTTAGCACTCGATGTATAACTATGACAACTGTTACCCATCTCACATATCTTCCCAAATATTCAACAATAACTGAACACCTGTACACCACAAACATCTAATGAACAAAATACCTTCTCCCACTGGGCACAGAAAAGGAAGAGGAATGCTAAGTTCGGCCTCAATGGTATCTGATGACCCAGAGTCCACTCCCCTTCCTCTCTTTCTTTCTGAAGGAGGGGCAGGAAAAGGAAAGGAGGCTGGAGGATCCCACGAGCTTGTCTGTGATCTTGGAAAATCCAGAGGATACCCCAAGAACCCACCTGTGAGTGATGAGTTCGTTCTTTAATTTTTTTTTTTTTTTCAGAAGCTGTCTAAGAACTGAAAAGATGCTACCTTCTGTTTTCTGAGAATTCTTTATCACCAGATAATAGTTGGGGATATAGGAGAGGTTAAAGCACGCTGTTCTGCATCTGGCCAGAGCATCACTTTTTCAGCACACTTTTTAAAAAGGGGATGGAAACTTAAGATTTTCTCAAAAGGGTTCAAAAATTTAGAATATTCCAGCTAATACAGTAAAACCTGTTTGAGAACAGCAAAAGGAAGAGCGGGGCGGTAGTAGCAGAGGAACATTGTCCTTTCCCTTCAGGAGCAAAAGGAGCCCGTGAGACCTGGAGGAGCTCCCACAGCACGGAACACTCTTCTGGGTACCGTAACGGTACACCCTGCCACGCGCCTGCGCGGTTGCACACATTTTACTTGTACTCCCTCCCCGAGTCTGACAACGAATGCATAAGGGGAGTGGGTACCCCTAACACCCGCTTTTCCACGGGCGGAAACGAAGGCACAGAAAGATGCTCGCTCAACGCACGCCGCGAGCCGCGACAGGGTGTGAGGGAGGTGAAGGAAGGCGGGTTGGGCAACGGGGAACCGAGGAAATCCACAAACGCAGCCGGATCCAGGTGCCTCCGACCCGGGAACCTGGGAACAGCCCCACACGCAGGGGCTCCGGAGAGCGGGTGCCAGACACCCCCTCAGTGCCCCGCAATACCGCCCTCCTCTGTTGGCCGTGGCTTTTTCCTCAGTGACCGAGGTGCGGGTGTCGCTGACCCGAGGAGCAAGCCATAAAACAAAAGGGGGGCGAGGGATTTCCAAGTCACTCACCTCGCTCAGACAAACGCAGGCCGCGGGCTCAATACTCGGACAGCGGAAGCGTCCGGGCTACGCGGCGCTCTGAAACTACAGTTCCCAGGACCCCGCGAGGCACCGCAACGCTAACCCCGCCCTCCAGGGCGGAAGTGAAAGCGCAGACTTCCGCCCCCCGAGTAGCGTTTCCCAGAATCCTCCGGCTGAGCTAGTTTCCTATTATCTTCCTCAAGTAGTAGGGATGCTATCAAATGTATGGGCCCTGGGTTATGCTGTAGTTTCTTCTTTTCTCAGTGGAACAGTGATCCTAGTCGCGCTTTGCTGGGGCAAAAGTGCGGCAATCATAGAAAACCTTTGCACTGCCCGTCCCAGAAGCCTGTGTAAGCCTGAGATTCCCTCCGCCCTGCAATTTTCATTTTGGATTAGGTAGAGTCTCAATCCGTGCTTGGAGAGCTCAACCTGGGTTCTCATTTTCTCACTATTCCCTCGTGCACGTGTCAGAAGTTAGAAATATGAAAAAATAGAAAATAATAATGAAATTATATATATATATGTATATATATATATATATATAAGCTAGTAAGTAAAATAAAGGACCGTTTGAGCCACACTGAACAAGCTTTATTGTATTGGCCTGGATTCAGCTCTGACTAAGTAAACACAAAAAAGAGATGCAACTGCTACCAATCATCCAAGGGTCCTTGTGCTCAATTCCACCGGAAATCACAAAATTGGCACGTTGTCTGGGTCTGAGGAGGTCTCCCAGGTCTCCCAGAGAGGAAATGAGGAGAAGCCCTATGTTGGCTTGCTCCCACCTCAGGTTCAGAATCACAGCTGACTGCTCAACACAAACCCTTAGGTCAAGGTGAGCTTGGAGTGAAGCATTTCAAGCCTCAAAGTAAAACAGCCTCCAAACCAGATTGATGTACCCCACAAAACTGTTTCAAAATTGATGAAGAAATGTTACTTCCATGACAAAGTACACCTGAGGAAATGAATAAGTATCAAACCAGCACTCCAAACTGTTCTGAAGGACATTCTAGAAAGAGATAACGAGGACTATAACTCCATGAACTCCAACAGAAGGAATCCACCAGACAGGCAAACAAACAGAGGGGAAAAGAGGCGGGAAGAGCCAACAACAGGACAGTAACATGACCAAGAGAAGTCAATACACATTTTTCACCTTTATTAAAATTCAGGGTCAGGTGCAGTTGTGCACCTGTAGTCCCCATGTATCAGTCAGGGTTTACTAGAGAAACAGATATAACACAAAGTATACAAATGTATAAGAAATTACAAGTTTGGCTTACAATGGCCAGCCACAGAGTTGATGAGGAAGTATGCAGAGGGTGTCTGTATGCTGGAGATTGAAGGGTTCAGTCTAAGGTCTGGAATTTACTGCAGTGGCCTTGCAAATGTGTATCAGGAGGCTGATGGGTCTGCGATGAAATGCTAAGAATCTATGATGGAGGCTGAAGAGTCTACACAGGAAGGCTGCAGAGTCCCAGGCCGAAGCCAAACAGTCTGCACCAGAAGCCAGGAGAGGACCACCAAGCTGAAGGTGAAGACTGGAGCTCCTCCAAAGAACCAGCAATCAGTCCTTCCTAATTTCCCTCTCATTGTATGCAGTCTACCCACCCAGTGAGAGGGCCCTTTACACCTACGTCATCTCTAGGCCCTCCTCATACACAGATTCAGGATGCATACAAAGTAAGGACCCTGGTTCCCTGCTGAGTCACATAGTTAACCTTCTAAACTTCAAATTGACAATATCCTAGAGCAGTAGGGGCATGTCTATTTTACTCCAGGATGTAGAACTGCTGAGTTATTTGGTTAAGTTTCTAGACTCCTCAGGTTGACACAATGTAGCAACCATAA
>NW_004955555.1:1557047-1574819 GCF_000276665.1 Chinchilla lanigera | reverse complement strand
ACACCAACAGCACATTCTCGTCAATATTGTAACATACTAAGTTTTCTGATTAAGTTTCTTAATCATACTAAGTGTAGCACTCCAAATTTGTCCTTCTTCAAAATTGTCTAGGATGTTCTAGATCATTTGTGTTTTCAAATGAATTTTAGGGTCAGTCTGTAAATTGCTAAGAACAAACCAACAAACAAGAAAACCTGTTGGTATTTTGACTGTGGATGTGTTGAATCTGTAGATATGTTTGCAAGTATAGAAGACATCTGATACATCAACATGTTATATTGTTCCATTTATTTACATTTAAAATTTTTCTCAACAGTTATTTATGCTTTTTAGAGTATTAGCATTACATATTTTTGTTAGATTCACCCATAAGTATTTGACATTTTTCTTTCATATTCAGGATTTTTTAGGAGTGGTACTGGGGATCAAACTCCCACTGAGATATACCCTTTTGTTTTTTATTTTGAGACAGGGTCTCACTAAGGTACATGGGCAGGACTTGAACTCTCATTTGTCCTGTCACCACCTTTCAAAGTGCTGGGACTATAGGCATGTGTCATCACACCTGATTTAGGATTTACTTAAATTTCACAGATTATTGTTGTTATTAAAATGCCATTGAAGCCGGGTGTGGTGGCACGTGCCTGTAATCCCAGCACTCGGGAGGCTGAGGCAAGAGGATCATTTCGAGATCAAGACCAGCCTGGGCTAAAAGTGAGCTCAAGGCCAGCCTGAGCTGCATAGCAAGACCCTGTCTCAAAAAGACAGAAACAGTGCAACTGATATTTGAACATATTGAGCTTGTATATTCTCACCTTGCTAAACTTACTTTGTGCTTCTTACTTGCTAATGGGTCAAGTGGGTCAATCATAGAGATTGTTGTGCCTGTCCACTAGAGTCAGGTTTCTCCCAGTCCTCTTGTGCCTTTAAGATTGTCTTTTGTCTTTATTCCCTGCTGTTCCCCCTGTAGGTATTGAGTGGCCTGATCAGTCCCTGGCATAGATATCCTTGCTTTACACTAGATTTTAGGAGGAAAACACTAACAGATATGATGCTGGCTATAGGTGTCTGCAACAGAAAACTCAAGATATGAAACACTATGTATGTAAGGAATATGGGGAGACTTTTGGTCCTTGTTATATATTTTATCAACATAAGAAGATTTGTTCTGATGAGAAACATATAAATGTAAATAATGTGGAAAGGTCTTTGTCCCATCTATCCACTTGCTGAATGTCAAATGAATCATAGTGGTGAGAAACCTCATGAATGCATGGAATGTAGAAAGGCTTTTTGCAGAGGTCAAGTCTTCCTAAACAAAAACGAATTGATAGCAATGAGAAACTATCATTTTAAGAACAGAGAAAAGACCTTTTTTAGAGGCTTTCAACATATGGAACATCAGACAATTTATACTGATGAGAAGCCACATGAGTGTAAAGAATGTGGGAAGACTTTTAAGCTTCATTCAGATCTTATTAAAAAAAAAAGATCTTATTCAACATAACTCAGACTGATTCAAAACCACAGGAATGTGAACAGTGGAGGAAAGCCTTCTGTCTTGTTGGAGAACTTAAAACACATACATCAGTTCATGCTGGGGAGAAAATCGCAGAATGTAAGAAATGTTGAAAAACCTTTAGATTTAATTATAAATTAACTTATAATCAGACAATTAATTCTGGTTTGAAACTTTATATATGTAAAGAATATAAGAAGGTCCTTCATTCTAACTCAGGGTGTTCTCAACAATAGAGAACTCATACTGGTGAAACCCCTATAAAACTAAGGAACGTGGGAAGGCCTTTAAATGTAGTGCTCAATTTAATCAACATCAGAGAATTCATGCTGGTATGACACTACACAAATGTAAGAAATGTGGGAAGGCCTTTCATCAGCACTATTAATTTACTCAACATCAAAGGTTTCACAGTGGTAAGAAACTCTTACTGTAAATAGGAGAAAAACTTGAGCTATGGGACATTCTTTACCATTATGGCTAGTCCACTACCTAAAGGACTTGGTTTGACTTAACTCTTCACAGGAATTTATGCATGGTCATCTTAGAGACCCTGTGTACCATGTACTGTTTCTTTTTCTAAGTTAGCTAGTCTCACACTTGTTTTGTTAACAAAAGACATTGTTAGCAGTTGCTTTATGGACAGTGTGTTCCCAATAGTTGGCCAAGAAACCACATTGGGTGGGGATTGAGTTGATGGGTTTTGTGATGTGTAAACCTCTGAAACCAAACTTGAGGATTTATTTAGAGTTTTGTGTGTGCCCTTTGGATTTTCTGTCTCACTTTGTTTTGGTACAATTTCTCCATTTATAGCCAAGTCAGTTTCATGATGTTTAAAATTTCTACTATTGTCAAATGGAGTATCAGAAAAAAAGTTTTTTACAAAGTAACAAAAATTTAAAACTGAGCTGTTTAAATGTTGCTGTTTTTAGATGTCTGTTCTTACCCAAAAGTGGAATATTCTCTGGGAGAAGAAGAAGGTTTCACTTGATTCCTTAAGTTGCCAAAAGCCCCAGGCCAAGATTCAGTACCTTCTTGGACCTTCTTGGATTATCACATTATTTCCCAGTTGGTTGATGCCAAGGCAAGCAGATGTTGTTTTAATGATTTGAAGGAATAAGTTGCTTAAATGCTGTCAATGTTTTATTTATAGTTTTACAATAAAATGGTCCTTAGGAAAAATACAAATAGGCTACTTACTATTAAAAAAAAAACACTTAGAACAACATTTGGTACATGATATTTGCTTACTAATGCACTATTTTTGTGGCAATCAATATTACTAACAGTGTCTTCATGAGACAGGTAAATACTTGAGCATAATATTTTCAAAAACTTTCTAGCATCAGTTAGTCTCATTCACTATGGACATAATTCTGCATAATATACTAAGTGAGAAATTTTCTTATTCAGAATTTATGCTCCTAAAGATCAGAGGAAAGAAACACTATCTTTACTGAATGCTGACAGCACAGCCGGTGAAAAACTAGAGAGTGGCTTGAAATTTTCTCATAATAAATTCTGTAACACAGATAACAAGCAATCTACATTCCCTGTGGAATAAAGAAATTAGAACAGATGGGTAGACAAAAGACTAATATAGACTTGGAAAAGCTTTCTCCAAGTTTATGAATGTTTTAAGACATATATGTGTGGGAAAGGTAGCTTTTTAGAGGCACAATAAAATCTTCTTTGTTCTCTAACTAGTTGCAGTATATCTGATGTCTCAGATGCACAGACACGTCTCCTGTGTTTATGTATGAAAATATAGGCATATACATCCCTTGCTTCTTTTTTTTTTATACTGATAATTGAACTCAGGACTTTGCACTTGCCAGGCAGGCACTTGTGCTGCTGAGCACAGTCCCCTACTTTTTAAATGTGTGAATATTGCACATGGTTTTGAGTGCATTTACTTTACCTTTTAAAATGAGCATAAATGCCTGGGATTAACTCTGTGGTAGACTGCTTGCCTAGCCTGTGCAAAAACTTAAAAACTTAAAAAAAATTGTCATCTAAAAAATAAGTTATCCCATAATGTTTTCTAATGTTCAATCCATTTGCAAATTTCTCCAATAGTTTGTCTTTTATCACTGGTTTTTAATTTTTATTTATTTATTTTTTTGAGACAGGGTCTTGCTATGTAGTTCAGGCTGGCCCTGAGCTTACTGTGTAGCTCAGGTTGGCTTCAAACTCGCAGTGATAATCCTGCCTCAGCCTTGTGAGTGCTGGGATTAGAGGCATGTGCCACCATGTCTGGCAACCAGTTTTGTTTTGTTTTGTTTTGTTTTTTAGAAAGCCAAGAATCAAACTAAGCTCATATATTGTACATTGTGAAACTTATTAAATCACTTTTGGTGAAGAACCTACCTTCCACCATCATGTGATATGGACTTTTAAAAAAATTTAGGAGAGCTATGTTCTGTTACACATCCGTCACTTGTCCTGTTGTTTCTCAAAGTGCATTTAGACTACTGTAAACTAGAGGTTATGTCTAGAAGGTTCATTAGGTTTCTGATTAAATATTTTTGATAACATCACTTCATGGACAATATTGGATACTTAATATGGTAAAATATTAGGGAACATACAATGGAATCATATATGATCTCTTGATTCATATATTGACCACCAGCTCTTCCCATTATATTGGTACATTTCTTATTTAGAATTAATAAATAACTCATGGAAAGTCACACTGACACTCCAGTTGGAATTTTAGTCATATATTTTAAGAAACTGAGATGAAAACTTCAGCTTTACTATTTCCCATGCTCTGTATTCCTCCTCAAAGATTTGAATTTCCATCTGATAGCATTTGCATTCGTTTTGGAGGACTTAATTTTTCTGTATGCCTACCAATGGTAGTGATAAATATTGTTTCCTTTTCCAGAAATTCCTTTTTATTTTTTCTTTTTCAGTGCTGAGAATCAGACCTAGGGCCTCACACATTCTAGGCAAATGTTCCACCATTAAGCTACACCTTCTGCCCTAAATGCCCTTATTTGTGATGTTTTTCTGGATATAGAATTATGGTAGACAGTTTGGAAAATATACTCACACACACAAGGAATGAAATTATTATAACAAGTCATTTGAGTTACTTTTCCTCTGTATAAAATGTATCCTTTCCCTTTGGGTGCTTTCAGGATTTTCTCACTATCTTTGACTTTCAGCTGTTTGAGTATGATATTTCTAGGTAAGATTTTCTTTGTGTCAATCCTCTTTAGAGTTTTTGGAACCTCTGAAATATGGGCTTATGCCTTGTACAAAATACCAGAAAACTTTAGCCATTATATCTTCATATTTTTTTCTGCAGGTAATTCTCTTTCTTCTGGGATTCCAAGTACTCATTTTCTTTTTGTTTGTTTAAATGTATTGGTGTGGAGAAAAAAGAATCTGTCATTATAAATTATCATATTACCAAATTAGATGTTGGTCTGGGGATATAGCTCAGTGGCACAATGCCTGCCTGGCAAGCACAAGGTCCTTAGTTCAATTCCTGCTACCAAAAAAAAATCAAATTAAGTATTACTTAACTACAGGAAGAGATGAAATAGCATTTGATAAAATTCAGGAGCTAGTTGGGCATGGTGGCTCATACCTGTAGTCTCAGAACTATGGGAGGCTGAAGTAGGAAGATCGCAAGTTCCAGTCCTGCCTAGACATCTTAGTGAGACCAGGTCTCAAAACAAAAAGGGCTGGGCATGAAGCTCAGTGCAAAGACTTTGAGTTCAAAATCCAGTATAATAAACAACAAAAGATGAACAACAATAAAAAAAGAACAACAAAAAACCAAATGCCCCTGGAGCCATTCCTGCATAGATACAAGTATTTTTTTAACTTACGAATGAAAGAAACAGTGGCAGAAGGCAGCCATTTCAGAGCGTGATGCTAACTGCCATTCAATTATAGCTAATGAGATTTGGTGATCAAAATTTCTAATGCTAGGGGCTGGGGATTTAGCTCAGCGGCACAGTGCCTGCCTGGCAAGTGCAAGGTCATGAGTTCAATTCCCAGTACTGGAAAAAAAAAACAAAACAACAACAAAAAAATTCCTAATGCTAGAGCCTCTTTTGGGTATGGCAGCATTCCCAATGCAGTTTCACATACCTAAGATAATAGATAGTGGGAATTGGTATTTCCATGGTAACATGATGGAATACACTAGTTTAAAGTTGTAAATTTTGACAAACTAATGAAATGTTTTTGAGTGTTCCTTAAAAGGGGACTTAGTAGATGGTTACATCAACTTCCTTGGTCAAGTTGGGCATGATGGTGCATGCCTGTAATCCCAGCACTGAGGCAGGAAGATTGCTGTGAGTTCGAGGCCAGCCTTAACTGCAAAGTGAAACCGTGTCTCAGAGAAAAGAGAAAAAAAACCCACTTCCTTGCTCAAAGACTCCCCCTTATTTGTCAAGTATTAGTAGGCACTGGTGAGTCTTAAAACATCATTTCAAAAGTGCTGAGATAAGGCACATCTCCACTTCTCCTGATTAACATGTAAATATGGTACTGGGGCTGAGATGGGTACTATTTAGGAAGGATAGATTCTGTTAAAATAATCCGTTTTCTGCTTTGTTTTATGCTTGATTATCGAGACTGCAGTTGTGTGAATGATGTCAACCACTAGATGGTGAATGGCTGATCAGTGAGATCATGGAAGCTCTGTCTGCACAAATTAGACATAGGAGAGAGGACAGATTTGTAATGATGAACCACACACATTTGGTTCTCAAAGCAGTTTTGATGGAATTGTCGGTCCTTTTGGAAAGGAATACTTTTTAAAGGGCTGTTTTCTTACTGTCTGAGACCGTAAGACATATTCTGTTTCATAATTAATATATTTTCATGTTGGCACTAGGGTACAACAGCCACATGGTTGAGTCATTTTGAGAGCCATCAATTTTAAGATGCATTCTGATTTCCAACTACTAAATATATACATGTAGTTGTATATTTTTAAGAGTAGCTGATCAAAGATTGCCAATTGCTCTAGTTGTGTAATGGACCTTTACAGTGGAGAGATTATAAAGATTTACTCTGTAACTAGTATAATTCATCAAGTGATCAAAGTTAGCACTGGTAATGGTTTGAAACATGGATATTATGTTTCTGATGTGCTGCAATACGAAGTACACATCACCATCTAAGAAGTGCTCCAGTCTAATATGATTAGGAGCCATTAGTTCTCACTCCAGTTTATGAAAAATATAAAAGATTGAGGCAGGCCAGGCATGGTGGCGCACACCTGTAATCCTAACACTCGGGAGGCTGAGGCAGGAGGATCGTTGCAAGTTTAAGACCAGCCTGGGCTACAAAGTGAGCTCAAGGCCAGCCTGAACTGCATAGTGAGACCCTGTCTAACAAAAAAAAAAAAAAAAGATTGAGGCAGATAATAAATTTCACCATAAGGAAAGAAATTCAGCATGAGAAAGAAGCAAACATGTGTCAATCTATAAAATCATTTTCCTAAACTCTTTAAAGTCTTTTTTTTTTCAGCCTCTACTTTTTATGCAATTTAAGAGATAAATCTTATAAAAATCCTGTCAAATTTTTATTTTACCAATTTTTCCCAAATGGGTGAATGGTTATGAGAGGGTTTTCTAAATTCATTACACCAGTGGTTGTCCCTAAGTCATGAACAGTATTAATGTAAAAGCACAACTATTAATATGTATTGATCATAAGACCTACACCAGATACCCCTTAATGGATCTGGCACATACTAAACCCATCCAATCTCTACAGCAGCTCTAATAAGATAACTATCATCATTAGCACTTAATATAAATATAAAAGAGAGTAGGCATTTGGTTTAGCATCCCCCAAGTAGTAAGGAGGTGCGTTGGCAACAAGTACGTGTGTGATGTATAGGGGTTTTCCTGTTTTGTTACATTAACAGGGTGGTTGTCTAGGACAAATCTGCTAAAGTATAACAAAGATTGAAAGGTTTTGGTAGGCCTCTGTACATTTGACATCTGGAATAAATTCTCGTTATCATGGGCATAAGAAAATTGTGATTCCCATTTTCCACATCCTTATATACTCATCAGAGAGAGAGAACAAAGGATTACTTATTTGAATTAAATCCTATTATTTCTCTCAAGTTTTAAAAAGTGTGAATGATGTCTCTAAAATTATTTCTGGAAAGGGATGAACTTTTTGTTTTCAATTTCTAATCATTCATGGGCTACCAAAGTGGTATAAGTTTCCAAAAATTTGTGTGCAGTTTTCTCATAAGGGACAGGTGAATATTTTGTGAACTGGTACTAGTCTCTAGAAAATAATTTGAGTGGTATTTGTTTAAAAGCATTTCTATTCTCCTGATTCAAAATTTCTCTTTCAGATGAACTTTCTGATTTACTCTAAGATGTTTACAACATCTACATGCCTTTTTATATTTCTTACTTTTTTTTGGTACCGGGACTCAAACTCAGGACCTTGCACTTGTGAAGCAGGCACTTGTGCCACTGAGCTATATCCCCAGCCCATATGTCTTACGTTTTTAACCAGTATAAGTTACCTGATATTGCTCAACTCTCATGTCATGGGTAAAGATCTTCACATATTCCTTATATTTAAATGGCTTCATATATATACATATATATATATACATATATATATAATCTCAATATTTGATAAAATCACACAGAAGTCTAAATGTCCTTTCATATTCCTTATATTCAAAATACTTCTCACTAGTATATCTTTGCTATTATCCATACACAGGAAAGACTGCACATTCCTTATATTCATAGGCTTTCTCAAGAGTAAGTTGTCCATACACAAAAATGTTCTTTCATTTCTCTTCATCACAATGTTTCTTCAGCATAAATTTTCTCACTTGAGTAAGTTGTCCATATAAAGGCTTTCCCACATTCTTTATATCCACAGGGTTTATTACTATCAAGTCTCTACAGATGATCAAAGTTTGAACCATTAATAAAGGTGTCCCAAAATTCCTCACATGGATGATCTTTATCACCAGTATGAAATCTCTGATGAATGCTTAATTGATAGACACTACCAAAGGTCTTCCCACATGGTTCACATTCATAGGCTTTTTTGTCAGTGTGGAGTCTTTCATGTTTAATAAGGCTTGAATCCCCACTAAAGGCCTTCCCACATTCATTACATTTAAAAGGTTTTGCACCAGTATGAATTTTCTTATGCTGAGTAAGGTGATAGCCCTGGCTAAAAGCCTTTCCACATTCTTTGCATCCAAAGGATTTTTCACCAGTATGGACTCTTTCATGTTTAGTAAGACTTGAACCCCAACTAAAGGCCTTCCCACATTCTTTACATTCAAAAGGTTTCTCACCAGTATGGATTTTCTGGTGTTGAGTTAGATAATAGGCACGGCTAAAGGCCTTCCCACATTCTTTGCATTCATAAGGTTTCTCACCAGTATGGATTATTTCATGTTGGACAAGACTTGATCCACAATTAAAGCCCTTCCCACAGTCCTTACATCCATAGGGTTTCTCACCAGTATGGAATATCTGATGTCGAGTAAGTTGATAGCCCCAACAGAAAGCCTGTCCACATACCTTACATTCATAAGTTTTTTTACCAGTATGGATTTTCTGATGCTGAGTTAGTTGATAACCACGACTGAAAGCCTTCCCACATTCATTACATTCATAATGTTTCTCACCTGTATGAATTATTTCATGTTTAGCAAGGCTTGAGCTCCAAAAGAAGGCCTTTCTACATTCCTTACACTCGTAAGATTTCACACCAATATGAATCTTCTGATGTTGGGTAAGGTGAAAACCATGACTAAAAGCCTTCCCACATTCTTTACATTCATAATGTTTCTCACCTGTATGAATTATTTCATGTTTAGCAAGGCTTGAGCTCCAAAAGAAGGCCTTTCTACATTCCTTACACTCGTAAGATTTCACACCAATATGAATCTTCTGATGTTGGGTAAGGTGAAAACCATGACTAAAAGCCTTCCCACATTCTTTACATGCATAGGGTTTCTCACCAGTATGGATTCTCTCATGTTTAACAAGGCTGGAGCCCCAGCTAAAAGTCTTCCCACACTCTTTACATTTATAGGGCTTCTCACCTGTGTGAAATCTCTGATGAACAGTAAATTGATAGGCACTAAAAAATTTCTTCCCACATTCTTTACATTCAAAATGTTTTGCAGCTATATGAGTTCTCTCATGTTGGACAAGTTTTGAGTCATGGCTACAAGCTTTCCCACATTCCTTACAAACAAAGGTTTTCTATTATGAATTCCTTGGTGTGGGATAAGAGATTTACCGTTTTTGTATATGGGAATTTTTTTATAGGTGATTAGTATTTGACTAAAGTATCCCTCTTGATGTTCCTGTAGTCCTTCAACTTTGCTTTTATGCTTCCAATTATTTCTGAAAATGAATGCCTCAAGGCCAAGGGTTTTATTTTTTTCCTTCATCTCCCATTGGGAAAAATTTATTTCAAAAGTATCTTTTCCAAAAAATACATTTTTGGTTTCATATGTTGACTCCAAATCTGAAACAAAACAAGAAAATCACACATTTTATTTCCTTTACCAAGGGAAAAAAAACCTACATCTATAGTAGAAATAAAACATAAACAAAATATCTACTGGAAGTGAACTAAGTTAGGAGACTTACTGAACGCACTTGCAAGTATCAAGGGTCCCCCTGTTATACAATAAGCTCAGTTTTTATTTTTCCACTCTCACGATCTTAATGTTCTCACTTGATAATTTTCTGAAGGATCCACTGAGAGCACTTCAATAAGACTCTTATTTTCTCATGCTAATAGTAACCTTAAGCTAAAATGTGAGCTTCCATCAACAAGGCCTGTGTTCCAAGCTTCAGTCATTCAATATCCCTTGTATGTGTGTCTCTTAAAGGTAATCAAGTTCTTACTGTTACATAGTTTGGCTGGTTATATTTTTTCTAACCTAGTCAAAGCTTCCTACAATATGTAGCTTGTTTCCTTTACCTCTAGTCAAAAGTCTCCTATAAGATCTGAATTTAACTCCAGAGTTTATTGGCTGAGATTCCAACCTTGACATATTGTCTGTTTGGTTATTTGTAAGTGATTTGTTGGAAGAGAAGGAATGATCTCTCCTTTAATTGGCTTTGGTACACACTAGGTAAAAAAGACAGTAGCTGATCTACAGGAAAACATGTTGTCACTTCCCACCCCTTGTATTGGTCATAAGTCATTAATGGTGGGTTGATGTGTATTTTTGTAGTGGATTCTACAGGTAACTTGCAGTTTATGTCACACCCTACTCCTTAGCAAGATCACAGTCTAATGATTACCAGATGCTAGACTGGTCCTGACTATGTAACTAGCAAAATGGTCTTCACCACTTTACATTACTGTAATCTCAGCCCTTGGGAGGCCGAGGCAGGAGAATCACCATGAGTCTGAGGCCAGCCTGGGCTACATAAGTGAGTTCAAGGCCAGCCTGCACTACATAGCAGAGACCCTGTCTCAAAACAAAACAGAAACAAAGATAAAGACTTCTGAGAAGAAAAAAAAAGGTGAGATCACCTCAGTAAGAAAGTGATCTTGATTTAGACTCATTTAGGGCTCCACCTCCTTAGAGCAAATACAGCACAGCAGTTAATAACAGACTCTGGAGTCAGACTGTCTAGGTTCACTTCCTGCCTCCACCTCCCACCAGCTCTATGACCTTGAAGATCATTTAAACTGCAAGTACCTCAGGATCCTCATCTAGAAAATGGGGATAAAATGGTACCTACATCCAGAGGAGGTTGTAAAGGTTAAATAAGGTAGTATATTTACACTGCTTAGAACAGAGCCTAGTATATAGCACAGTACTAACTACTGATATTACATTTGCTACTATTATTTTTTTGTTTTTCATTTTCTTTTCTAACTACTGTTGTTATCTTGCTAGGAGAAAAACAGGACATTTCCTGAGACAATTTAGGGCTTGTCAATATTAAATGCAAGGTTCATAGGTTGTAACTTTCAACTTCAGATCTATTGTAAGGAATGTGTTGACTTTAGTATTAAATGCATTCTGTTCATTTGATCCACCCCTATATAAAGTACAGAAGCTTTTGAAAGGTACAGTACATCAGGACTCCGTTGTTAGCTATTCTGCCTGAATGTGGGTCAAAAAAGAACAAAGCACAGTGTTTCTCACTTTAATGTGTACAGGATCATAGGAAGATCTTGTGTGTGTTCTTTGGGGCAGGTCCAGGATATGACTTGACATGCTGTATTTCTGGTCAGCCCCATAAAGAAGCCAATGTTAACTACTTATGCAATACTTTACAATAAAAAGATAAATTTAACACACACATGCACACATACACATGCATGCACACACACACATGCATGCACACACACACATACATGCACACACACAATGAATAAACCAAATTCATGGCTTCTAACCCTTGAGAAAACAATGTATATTCCTTCCCAAAACCAGCGACACTGTCTGTCTTCTGGCCCTTCGCCCTCCCTATTTCCTGGTGCTTTCTCCTTCACTGATTTTTGTCTGATGACTTCTCAGACAAAAGAGCCACACTATGAGTAGCGAGGGTGTAGAAAGTCTGAAGGGAACACAGCATGTGACTCTGTTTCTTTGACAGAGGTTAGGAATACACACCCTACAGTGCAAATATGACATGTTGGTCATTAAAGAGGCAGCAGCAGAAGGACCAGAGAAAGGGAGAAGGTCCCTGAGGTATGGAGAAAATCAAGATGCTCAAGGAGCTCATTTCTCGTTTGCTTTTGGTGGGTTTTTGTTTTGTTTTGTTTTGCTTTGCTTTGTTTTATTCTCTTTGCTTTGTTATGTCTATATAGTCCAGGCTGGCCTTGAACTCACAGTGATCTTCCTGCCTCAGCCTCTCCAGTTCTGGGATTATAGGCCTGTGCTACTATGCTTGGCTCAGTGACCCCACTTCTAACCCCACGAAGCATAACAACTTTATGAGAAGGAGGAGAAATTTCTTCAAAGGTAGCCCTGCAACTTCCCATGTGCAGAGCTGAGGTTACTGAAAGGAGGTCTGCTATAAGTTGCAGGCAGGTGACCTTACCCAGTGACAACAAGTTGCTGTAGTTCTCCAACATCACATCCACATACAAGTCCCTCTGGGCAGGCTCCAAGCATTCCTACTCCTCTGGAGAGAAGTTGATGGCCACATCCTTGAACGTCACCAATTCCTAAAACCAGAAACCTATCCATTACTTACGAAATGGAAGAGTATGTTTCCAAGAGGATTAATAGGGTATGAAGGACAAACTACAACAAAAACAAAAATATAACAAGTAGGCTGGAAGCCTGGGGTTCAGGCAGGGAAAAGTTACAAAATTAGTGCAATCGAAAAAGAGTGCCAACAGGTGCTAGACATGGATGGCTCAGCTATCCACACCTATCTGGTAATGTATAAAATAATCCTAGCTTCTCCTCTATTAAGTAAAAATTATGTGTGTACAGGCATATAACTGTTCTGTGCTTGCTTCACAAATTTTATATAAATGTGAATGCTTATCTTTTCTTTTTAAGAAATAGGAAAAGCCAGTTTTCCAAATGTGCTTTAAAAATCTCTATTTTAGAAAATGTATTTCCATTAAATTAAGAATTATTATTAAAGTGCATGTAAATCATTGTTAGATTATAACATAAACATTGTATCTTATTATGATAAATAAAATATTTATTATTAGCTGCAATTTAGTTAATACCCCAGAATATATTTTAGTTCAGTCACCTTATTACGGTTATGCATTTAGGTGGAACAAAATTTCAAAAATTTTCATTCTGGGAATCTGGGATCATGGAGGCATCTGGGTTACCTTCTTACTTGCTACCACCAAGCACCTCTCACCTAACACCTCCCTCGTCCCTGAGTCAGAGGAGGTCGCATATGACACAGATGCCGCCCAAGACTGGCACGTCCTAAAAGACAAAAAGGACACTGACAGTGATGTTTATTTATCAGGGAATCCCTAGAAAGGACCACTGACACTCCTCTCTATCCCAACAGCCTCCTAAAGCATGTACTGTCACATAAATTGAGGTTAAAACCAACCAATCCAAATTCTACCTAACCGCTGGAAAACTCAGGGCAGGGGAGAAGTTCCGAGCGTACCCGGTGATCTACTGGGACCCTCATCACTGACTCATCCTACTATAAGCTTGACAAAGGGATGAGAAACTCAGGTAAGAGAAGTGGTTCGGACCTGGCCAAATGCAGATGGAACTGCTAACTAAAGTGACTATCCTTGACAACGCCATAGTTAAACACCGATGCTCTTCCAGAGAGTGCATACCATGGAAACGGTTCTTCAGGGTGAGCATGAAGCTGTTTAAGGACAGAGTATCCTGGCTGGCTTCTTTCCAGGCTGACCACTAGGCAGCATCTTACCATGAAGAAGGAAAACTACGGTTTTCAAAATGTGTGCTCTCAACTAGGCGTGGTGGCGCACGCCTATAATCCCAGCACTCAAGAGGCTGAGGCAGGAGGATCATTGTGAGTTCGAGACCATCCTGGGCTACAAAGTGAGCTCAAGGCCAGCCTGAACTGCACAGTGAGACCCTGTCTCAAAAAGACCAAAAAAAAAAAAATGTGTGCTCTTTCATGCTCTTCTCTTTCTTCCTCTGATGTGAATCCCATTAGTGTCTTCAATGAAATAAATCCACTGTTAGGTTTTTTTTTTTGTTTGTATTCAAGTAAAAGTGTGCTAATTCTTAACTATATTTCTTTGAATCACTCTTTGGTAGATGCTTAATTATTTCCCTTATAAGACTCTATTCCTGCTGGGCGTGGTGGCGTGGCCTGTAATCCCAGCACTAGGGAGGCTGAGGCAGGAGGATCACCATAAGTTCGAGGCCAACCTGGGCTACACAGTGGGTTCAAGGCCAGCCTGGACTACACAGTCAGATCCTTCTCAAAAAATAAAAAATACAAGACTCCATCCCTTCACTTTTCTACCTATCACTGCTTTATAGAAGCCTAGGCACACAGGAGATGTTGAATAACAGGTTCAGTGAATAGGACCCTGATTGGAATTGTCCTCAGGGAGGACACCATCCTTTTTGGGACCGTCCTTCATCAGAAGAGGAAGAACTAAGAAGTGGGTTCAGGAAAGGAGTTCTGTTATGTAGAAAGCTTTAGGATGATTCAGGAAAAGATTCACATGACCTAAAAGTCAGAATATTTCAAAGAAGAAAATCAACTTACATCTGTCATGGTTCTAGACTTGCAAGAACAAATTAATGCTCCTTGGGGCTCCTCTATTGATGAAGCACAAAATCCAGAAAAGCCAGATCTGGGGAAGGAAAAGCAGCATGAGACCAGGTGTGCCTGAGTGACTCTATCCAAGCTTAAACTGGCATAAGCTTTTACCTCCTTCGTTCCTGCTTCGGTCAGGAACGTCAGTGGTCTGCTCCGCACCCTACAGACCACTTCTGGAATCTAAACTATCTGCAGCAAGAAAAGGTTTATGGTAGTGCTTGCTTCTGGGAATGCTGATCTGGACCAGGGTTAGCCTACTCAGTTCTTCCCAGATCAGATCTTCCTCCTTCCACTCCCACCTCTCCCAGCTGAGAAGGGCCCACAGAGTATAAGCTGGAACCTCCTTCATGGGCTCAGGATTAAAGCGAGTTGTTCAAGACATGGTAGCAGGACAGGATATACAAGAAATTGCTTGGGAGCCCATAAGGCTGACTTCTTCCTACACACCAGAACATCAATGATACTGAATGCTATTCAGTTGATAAAAGCTAACTTGGGGGAAAATATGATACATTGTTAGTTGAAAAGAATAGGTTACAGATGGACAGTATGGTTACCTTTATGAAACACATGTACATGTCAACATTAAAAAGCTAACAATCAGGCAATACTGAATAAAAATTTTTAGAAAATTACACATCTATAAATTAATATTGTTTTGAGCTGTTTTGGGGTTAGGATCACAGTGTTCTTTTTGCCTGGGTATGCTGCATACTTAGTATAACTGTGACTATATACTGTATTATGTCTGTGAACTCCAGATATCCATTTTTCTGCTCACAAAAATGGCTGAAATTCCCCAAATGCAACTCATAAGGCCATGGGTATACTGAGGAGGTCTTGATGCTGCTTCCTTTCACGTCTTTTCAACAAATAGGTTTATTTTGCAACTGAGCCTGCCTTAGACATGACAGCTTCTAGATAACTGCTGCATCATCTGATTCCATTAGTCTCACTTCGTCGGCAACATCAGCATAAAAGCTAAAGGCTATAAGCACATTTGCCTTCATGATGCTGGTCATGACCTAATGGTATTCCCTGTAATTACTTTCGTATGAGTTCCTAAAGCAGATCATCTGGATTGCCAGTTGGCCTTTGTTGTTGGCTGCCTTACATTCATTCCAGACATGCTTTGTCTTCAAGGTAACAACTGTTTCTCCTACTCATGGTACTATACCCAAAGTATTACTATTACAGGGTCTTGCATCTCAGACAAAGTTTTACCCCAAATTCCACTTCCAGTAATGTAACCTTAAGAAACAGAAGCTACAAATGGTGGCACATGCCTGTAATCCCAGCACTTTGTGAGGCTGAGGTAGGAGGATTCCAAGTTCAAATCGAACCTAGGAAATTTCGTTTCAAAATAAAAAAGAAAGTTAAAAAAGGAGATAGGAGCAGGGCATGGTGGTGCACGCCTATTACTGCAGCGCTCTGAAGCCTGAGGCAGGAGGATCAACACAAGTTCAGAGCCAGCCTTTACAAAGAGATTGTTTCAAATAAAAAAAGAACAGAGAGAAAAACAAAAAAGATTTTTACAGAGCTTTTTCTTTTTAAAAAACGGGAGGTTGGGGTATAGCTCACTGGTAAAGTACCCCTGGGTTTTATCTCCAGTATAAAAGACAGACAGACAGACAGACAGACAGAGAGAAAGAGAGAGAGAAAGCCAGGTATGATGGTACATTCCTGTAACCTCAGCACTCAGGAGGTTGAGGCAGGATTAATGTAAATTCAAGGCTACCTGGACTACACAGCCAGTTCAAGGCCAGCATCAACTACATAGTGAGACCCTGTCTTAAAAAAAACAGAGAGAGAACTACTCAAGATATGTAGACAGAAGTTAGATAGATACATAAATAGATACATACACATAGATGCACAGATAGAGGTATATGGAAAGTCAACAAAAAATGATTTCAAAGAATTAGAAGCTATGTAATAGTAAGAAAAGGACATTCATGGCCCACTGCACTGTCCTTAGTTATGATGGTATTGGATAATATTACTTATAAAGAAAGCTATGGATGACAAACTCCTTAGTGAGGCAAGTCACTTTCTGACATAATGTGGACATATATTCTATTGAAAGTAAGATAAAGGCTCTAGTGTCAGACTCTCAGGATGTGAATCTGAGCTTGATAGCTACCAGTTTCTCAGCACTTGTGTCCTCGTCAATAAAGAGGGATGGGGACAGTGTCTGCCAGCGATGGATGCTCTGATGATTGAGTAGGAAGACTACAGCATGCAAAATACATAGTGGTCTAACTGAATAATAATTAGCCTTTATATTTAAAGGCTAAAATGA
Organism: Chinchilla lanigera; assembly: GCF_000276665.1. NCBI lineage: Eukaryota > Metazoa > Chordata > Mammalia > Rodentia > Chinchillidae > Chinchilla > Chinchilla lanigera. Next base: position 1,557,739 of record NW_004955555.1, on the reverse strand, counting down.
AAGCTAACACTTCATTATTGCAGATGAGGAATGCTAATGTCCCTAATTTCATTATAATGAAAAAAAATTTAATGCCACTCTTTCCATTTTGCTCAAAGTTTGTGCTTCTCAAACCTACTTTCTGATAATGCTAACTAAACTTTCAAAGGTCAGCTTTGAGCTCTCTGTTCTTCCTAAATAATAACATAAGCAAAACAGGTTTTTAGGAGGACACAGAGGAAATATTCCTTCTTTCCACTATATGGCAAGAGAGACTCCATTTTCTGTTTTTAACTCCACATTAAGAGCAGTCACTTAAGGCCCCCAGCGCACGGGGAGCCACGGGCGGGGAGCGCCGGTCTTCCGACCGGCAGCTCGCTCCCTGCCTCGCAGGCCCCTGAAGGGAGGGCCCCCAGGTGCACAGGGAGCCACGGACGGGGAGCGCCAGTCTTCTGACTGGCTCACTTCCTGCCTCGTAGGCCTCCGGAGGGAGGGCCCTAGGCACATGGGGAGCCATGTGGCCGAGATCACTGTGGCGCGCCAGCCTTCAGGCCGGCCGCCACTGCTCAATTGAGAACTATCATGACACAGAGAAACAATGACACAATTGGCCCACCATGCACCGGCTGCAGATGCCCACCTATGGACGTGTGTGAATCATTCAAACATGGAGAAACCCCTGGGAATACATGCTATACAATGGGCCACTCTTG
>NW_004955555.1:1553236-1556837 GCF_000276665.1 Chinchilla lanigera | reverse complement strand
AGAAGTCTGCAGCAGGATTCCTTCTGCCTGTGCTGACAGTTGGGGAGAGGACACTAACTGGTTGTGGGGTCCCAATGTGATGGGAGGCTGGAGAGAAAATGCCACAAAAAATGGCTTTGGACACTAACTGGTTGTGGGGTTCCAATGCGATGGGAGGCTGGAGAGAAAACGCCACAAAAAATGGCTTTCACCCCAGATGGCTCACTTGATTTTTGACAACCCTTAGGCTGTAACTACTTGTTATATCCTTCTTGCATATCTCTGTCTTCCTGAGAAACCACTTCTAAGATACCAACATGTATTACAGCAGCCATTGATATTTTCCTACGAATCTATCCATAACTCTGTAATGTTTGTATTGTTCCTATCCTATTTCATAAATGGATACACGTTTATTATTATGTGTTTCCTACAACAACCATTGAGAATAGCTAATGATGATTCAATAGGTCACTCATGTATAGTTCTATTCATTTTCTTTTGAAGATACCTAAGTAGAGCACAACAATTATTGATAATCTCCTACCTTTTTTGTCTGTAACTCACTATTATTTGTCTATTTGTTTTCCTGAGAAACTATCTTGTAGATAACAATATGTAAAATAATAACCATTGATAATTTCCTACCACTTTGTCCATAATTTGGTAAGCCCCCCTCCCATTATTGTTATCCTTCTTTTACTCTTTGAAATTAAAAAAAAAAAAAAAAAAAGAGCAGTCACTTAAAGTTCATGCAAGCTGTAGTTGACCTCCACTTTTCAGCCCAGTACCCTTGGTTAGTTATCAACTCATTTAAAGTGGAACAAACTCATAGAATGGGAAGAGAATGAACAGGACAAACTGGGAAATGGGCTAAAAGTTAAACTGCAATGGTCATTTGGAATTCAGCTGTCTGACCTTCTGGGAAAAGTAAACTTTGTGATAATTGTGTGACATTCTTGTAAGACTCCCAAAAATGAGGTAATGGTTACTATGGAAATCTAAAATGTACTTAAACCGAAGGGGAGACCCAGATCACGGCCGACATCTTCTCTGGCTCCTGATGAGACACTGTCCGTCAGCCGGCTCAATAAAGCTTTGTTTATTCCTGCTCTTTTGGTCTCTTGTGAATGCCATTCTCAATGAATTCACTTGCTGTATCACCACAAGATGCAGACAGGCACAATTCAGCATGATAAAGATAGCTCAGAAAATATAACCTGATCAGGTATCCATCTGAGAACTTAAACAGACGCTCAATCTTATTCTTCTATACAAATTAGTGCTTTACTTGATATTTACAACTGTGACTTTGTGTGTGTGTGTGTGTGTGTGTGTGTGTGTGTTACCCTCTTTCTATTTTTTATTTTGAGATGGGGTCTCACTAAACCACTAATTTCTCCAGGCTGGGCTCAAACATAGAATCCTCTTACTTCTGCTTCCTCCAGTGGTGAGATTATAGGCTTGTGCCACCACAGCCAGCTAACTCTAACCTTCTTATTCTACCTTCTAGGATTAATATTTGCCCTTGGAAATATTATTCATAAAATATTTTGTAAGGTAGATGTAATACTGGAGATTATTACTATTTTAGGTGGAAATACCCTCAAAATAACTTATTTCTGAACATCTATCATTGTTGCCCTGGTAATAATACTTAAGTGACAGTTCTGTAATCATAAAGGTTTCAAATACCCGAGGTTTTCAAATAAGAAAGGAGATGAGAACACTTCTTTCTTCTCTCTACATATTTTTTGGTTTTTCTTCGGTACTGGGAACCAAACTCACAACCTTGCACTTGCCAGGCAGGCACTTTTGCCACTGAGCTAAATCCCCAGCCCTCTTCTCTCTACATATTCAAGATTACAATAAAACCCATCTCTGGGCTGGATTTCTTTTTCAAACTAAGAATTAGCCTTCAGCCCATTTACCTTACCAATTATTGTGATTTTTATTCTACAGAAACAAAACCAGGCACATAAGCTCACATGGAAAAAATTTTTGAATAAAAATACACCAAAATATAGTAATATGATATTTTATTTTATTTTATTTTATTTTATTTTATTTTTGTCTTTTCTTGCTATGCAGTTCAGGCTGGCCTTGAGTTCACTTCATAGCCCAGGTTGGTCTCAAACTTACAATGATCCTCCTGCCTCAGCCTCTCAAGTGCTGGGATTAGAGGTGTGCGCCACCACACCCAGCTCAGACATGTAATTTTAACTTCTTTCTCTATCTGTCTTTTTTTTTGGTTTTTCTCTGGCACTGGGAACCGAACTCACGACCTTGCGCTTGCCAGGCAGGCGCTTTGCCGCTGAACTAAATCCCTCAAGGCCAGCCTGAACCGCATAGTGAGACCCTGTCTCAAAAAGACAGCCCCTCTATCTGTCTTTTAGACCACTAAATTTTTTTTGTGCCAGGCCTGCATTAATTGCATAATAAGAAACACAAAGACATATCTAAATATTAAAAAAATTGTGTGATGGGGAGGCATATGTTTCAGTCATTAAGAGAACAGGACTAACATAGAAAATCAGCTGGGCCTGAAACACAGTATTCCTACCAGCTCTGGATCATGCTGTAGCTGTCACTCAGAAATACAATGAGACATCTTCACTGTCAAGATTCTCCTTTGGTCAACATGATGGCCAGGAAGCTACAGTCTAAGTCTGAGGGAAGAAAATATATGCATGAACAGGACAGTATTTGGTACACAGCAGATGCTCAGTAAGTGTAGCTGCCCATCTCCATTTCTTCACTGAATGACCAATTAAAACAACATGGTTGTCAGGTGTGGTAGTGCACGCCTGTAATCCCATGAGGCAGGAGGATCCTTGCAAGTTCGAGACCAGCCTGGGCTACAAAGTGAGCTCAAGGCCAGCCTGAACCGCATAGTGAGACCCTGTCTCAAAAAGACAAAACAAAACAAAACAACACTTTGGATACACTCATTCAAAAATGTTTCAAAACCCTGCATAATTGGGTGGGATTCACATATAACATTTTCTTGCCTACTTTTGTACTTAACTATAATGATTACTTAATATTATGCCATTTCAATTTCCCTTCATTTGATTCTTTTTTTCTTTTTTTTTTTTTGGTTTTTCTCCGGTACCGGGAACCGAACTCATGACCTTGCGCTTGCCAGGCAGGCGCTTTTGCCACTGAGCTAAACCCCCAGTCCCCTTCATTTGATTCTTTATAGGGGCTGGGGATTTAGCTCAGCGGCAAAGCACCTGCCTGGTAAGCGCAAGGTTGTGAGTTCGGTTCCCGGTACCAGAGAAAAACCAAAAACCCCCCCAAAAAAAACAAAAAAACAAAAAGAGTATGATTCTTTATAAAAATAATTTTACTAGGTGTACATTATTCCATCACAAGATACACTCAAATTTAATATTTCCATATTTCTGGACATGAATTTTGTATTACACTCTTTGTTCTAAACCAATACAGCTAGATCTTGTTCAAGTGCATTTGACAATCATAAGAAGCTACTACTCTAAAAGCCGGGCATCTATAATCCCAACACTCAGGAGGCTGAGGCAGGAGGACTGTTGTGAGTTCGACACCAGCCTGGGCTACAAAATGAGCTCAAGGCCAGCCTGAACTGCATAGCAAGATC
>NW_004955555.1:1550054-1552247 GCF_000276665.1 Chinchilla lanigera | reverse complement strand
GCCGGGCCAGGATTTAAGAACAGATATTCTGGGTTCAGACCCTTACTCTGATCACAACACAGTGCGTGCCTCTCACAAGCCACACAAAGCCAGACCCAAAACAACGCATGCTTGGCCATAGTACAGATTTCTACCCACAGACTACCTAAAGCTCCTGCCCTTACTGGTGAAACCAAAAATCCCTGCACAGAAAAGCTCAATCACATCTCTGTCCCTAAAAGCTTCACAGAGCAGACAATATTATCACTCACTGGCTGAAACCTTGCCTTCCTTTAAAACTTCTCCTACTTCGCCTTGCTTGAAAGTCACGACTGTGGGCAAGATCTGTTTTTAAAGTTTGCACACAATACTACTTAAATATTGATCTCCTCAAGTGATCACAGTCTAAAATAAATCTCTAACATGAATTCCCAGGAGGCGTATTTCTACAACACAACGCAGTGGAGGATGTGAACAATCTGCAGTATGATCAGGTGGCTAATATGGAGGAGAGGGACAACAGGTAGCCACCAGGGAGGAGAAAGATGCACCAGCATGGTGGATCATCCATCAGAAATAAATAAAACCCAGAACAGACCAAAGAGTCAAGACATCTCAAGACAAGAAAAGTAGATGTTCTCACAACCAAGAAGAAAAGGTAATTATATGAATAAAAAAGGAACACAATCTCAGCGGATCTCTGATTTCCAAAGAGGCATAAATTCGTTCCTCTTCCTCCAGGCCCTCTTAGAAACCTGGCAGCACTGCGGGAAATCAGGAGATGCCAGCATTTCTCTGGGCACAAACAGACTTATTGCAAAAGAAGGGGCTAGGGATATAGCTCAGTGGCACAACGGCCTCCCTGGCAAGTGCAAGGTCCTGAGTTCGATTCCTGGAACCAGAAAAAAAAATTAATTCAATTGTAAAAGAAACAAAAATACCTAGGGCCACATCCGTCTTCATCCACACAATCACAAAGGCAAATGGAGACCGTATCTTGAGTTGAACAGCAACTCTCAGGGATAGCGATCCAGCTGCAGTGACTCTGAAACATGTATCTGGCTCCTAAGGAGCTCCTAGAGCCGCCTTTCCCAGAAATCCTACCCCTAGATCCTCCTCTTCCCGTCTTTCCAGGAGTTTGTCATGAATACCCTTTCAGATCAGAAGTTCTCGTCCTTGCTTGAACCCTACGTTCTAGGGCAGTATGGCGAATCTTTTAGAGTTTTCAATGATACAAATAGCCCGCTGCTGCAAGCCTCCCCTACATGCACCCACTACTGCCCTAGGGCTTAACAGAGAAGTCTTTCTTGGGGTCATATAACCGTGGCAGGCCCAAAGACAGCCTCGAGATAGCCTTCAGCACAGGGCCAAAGTAAACCACATCTACCAATAAGACCACACACTCCCAACCGCACCCACCATCACACGCCATCTGTCACACACTGTGCCGCTCGGTCGCTCGCACTGGACACGGTACGCGCTGCGCCGGCCTTTTTACCACCACCGCCTCCCGGGGTCCCCACCATCCTCACTGACAGTTCTGACCTGGCTCGGTTAGGGACTTCTGAGCCCTCCTACCCTCAACCTGCGCCGCTGACTCCCTCGGACGCGACAAACTCACCTCTCGTCCAAGAACTCGAGGGCAGTGGAAAAGGACCCCAGAGTCCGACGTGTGTGTGGATACGGAGGCTAATGGGAAACGAGAGCGGGGGAAAATACTGCATAGCCGGGAACCTGGTCCTAGAAAACGCCCTCCGCCTGCAAACTCGCCCAGTGCCCAAAAGCGCTGCGCTCCGGAGACTTCTGGGAAACGTAGTTCGTACCCGAAGGCTTCTGGGAAATGTAGTCATAGCCGGGGCATCTTCGGAAGTTGGCACTCGGAGTTCCGAAATGTTCCCAGCTCGAGAGCTCGATTTGTTCTGTTAGGTCAAAAGCATTTTTTTTTTTTTTTCCGAATCCGATCAGAACGCCTAGTCTTTGCTGAAGAAAGCAGTAGCTTGGGCGAGCCAGTCAGCTCGGTTGTCTGATGTGGCTGAGAACGGATTCAGAGGTTCTCAGCAAAGGCTGAGGAATGCGTCCTGGAGTTCAGAGAAGGCGGAGATGGGAATGAGGGTGTTGGAGGACACCAACTTGAGCAAATAGGAGCATCCCTGGGGCAGTCCGTAGGAATCATCCTGATGGAGACCTCAAGACTACCTGGTGGCTCAAGAGGAA
>NW_004955555.1:1542035-1548474 GCF_000276665.1 Chinchilla lanigera | reverse complement strand
GTTGCTGGCTTTATGGAATAATGTGTATCTTTCCTGTTAACGGTATTTGTTTCATTTTCCTATTTTATATAATAAATATGTTACTCTGTAACTACAAAAAGAAATAAGACTATTTAGAAAAATACTATATTGGCATTTTAAATTCATCTAACTTATTTCATATTTTCTGATATGACAATTTTTGTTTTACTGTTTAGTCACTCAAATTGTTCCTTTTTCTAATACTTTTCAGGAAGGATATAAAACAATAATGAGTGAGGCCTTTTCAGTTCAAGTGGTTTCGTATTTCAAGAGAGTATGAAGCAGGAGAAAGTCTTTAAAAATAAGTAATAACAATATTGTTTTATAATATTACTGCAATTTTGAATATTTAAATAACAGACACTGAATAATCTTAGAAATGAAAGTTTCCCCCTATGGGTTCCCTCTCCATAGAAGTGACCAAGGTTAACATTTTTAGGAATTCTTCCAGATTTTTTTGTACTCTGAATGTATGCATAAAGATACACAAACGGGATCAAGCTGTGTAGGAAGCAACTGAAGCTGGAAATTTGTCACATGAGTGAGGACTGAGGCAAGTCCAGTCCAAAACAAAGAGCACCTGAATGCTTGTCCAAGAACTCTTTAGCTACAAGCCCAAAACAATCTCAGCAATTAGTTGCTAGGCAAGCCTGTGTCACATGACACTAACTTTGTCAAATGTATAAATGACCCTATGTTGGTTGAACAGTTTCCTTTCCTCCCATCTGGAGTGAGAGGGGTCCACCTGACCTCAGCTTTTGTCTCTTATCTTTATTTTTCCCATCCTTTCGCCATCCTTCCCCCTGGAAACATTGAGAGCTGCTCAGGAAACAGCACAGCTACACATATCATTTTGCTATTTGCCCTTTACACTTCATTTCTCTATTTCATGTTAGATTTAATGCTGTGTGTGTGTGTGATGCTAAAGAGATCAAACCCAGGCCTCATGCATGCTAGGCACTTGTAGTGGTTGACTGATTGTGTCAACTTGAGAAGTTTAGAAGCTTAACTAAATTGGCTCAGCAATTCTGTACCCTAGGGTGTAGAGGACCTACCCTAGGGTGGCTCCTCACCTGGATGGAATAAAAGGGAAATGAGGAAGGATGGCAGGCTTCCGTTCTTTGGAGGAGCTCCAATCTTCACCTTCAGCTTGGACCTTGGCTCCTGGCTTCTAGTGCAGATTCTTTGGCTTCCACCTTGGATTCTTCATCCTTCCTGTGTAGACTCATCAGCCTTCCACTGTAGACCCATCAGCCTCCTGATATGGACTTGCAGGGAACACTGCAGACCTTGGATGAAACCTTCAGCCTCCAGCATGCAGACACTCTCTGCAAGCTTCCTCATCAAAATCTGTGGCTGATCATCATAAGCCAATCTTGTCATTTCTTATACATGTTTATATTTTGTATTATATCTGTTTCTCTAACAAAACCCTGACTGACACAGCACTCTACCACTGAGTATGCTCTAGCTTTGAATACAGTTTTTTAAATATTGAATTATTATCTAAATCTACAGGTAGGAACTGACTCCACCATACTACTGCAGCCATCTGGGGACATCCAACCTGCCACACGACTGTTACAATGGCAAAGTCACATGAAGCACCACCTGTGCTCCCAGTGCCACTTCAGGGGTCACCAGAGACAACACCTCTCCTAGAAGGCAAAGATGGTCAGACACATGCTGATGCTCAGGACGAACCCACCAATGCCATGCGGACGTCTTCTTCTGTGCACCTTGAGATGCTCATTGTTGTGTTGAGAGATCCATTCTCGGGAGGGGCAGGGGGCCGCTCCTGCGCACCCGAGTCCAGCCTACAATTCCCAGAAAACCTTAGGATGGTGCCTCACCTGGTACCTGGGTTTCCTTCTCAAATGCTTTTCCAGGTCTGGACTACATTTCCCACAAGCCACCGTCCAGTGATCATGAGTCTCTGCGGCCCTCCGCTGTAACCTCTTGGTTCTGGGGCTCAGCAGTTGATCAATCCTGGCCTAAAGAGGACTTTGAAGCAGAGAGGCTAACCACACTTTGGAACTCAGGCCAAAGCCAGCACTGGGGATGGGTACTGAGGAGTCCTCGAAGTGAACGGGAGTGGTCTAAGAAGGTGATGGTGCCGGGTATGGTGGCGCACGCCTGTAATTGCAGTACTTGGGAGGCTGAGGCAGGAAGATCATTGTGAGTTCGAGGCCAGCTTGGGCTACAAAGTGAGCTCAAGGCCAGCCTGAACTGCATAGCAAGACCCTGTCTCAAAAAGACCAAAAAAAAGAAAAAAAGAAGGTGATGGTGTGACTGGGTGTGGTTGATGGGCAAAATTCAGAAGTGGTCCAATGGTGAGTGGCACGTTTAGTGTAGGGATGTGAGTGACTCTTAGGCGCGTGATTGACCAAGGATGTGTCATTATGGACTGTGTACTGTGATGTTGGATTTGCGTGATAACACATGACAGATGGAATGTAGTGGGTTTGAGCAAGCTTCCATGCACCTGAAATGGCCTGAGTGTGTGTGTGAAGTGGCCTGTTGTATGAGCAAATCTATGCTTGTGACCTTGGAAGTGTTTCTCCATAGCTATGACAAACTGCGTGTGGGTGTGTGAGATTAAGAAAGAAAGTGCTTTTGTATGACAGGATTTGAGAGGAATCTGCTGAGAAACAGAAGGTATGTTTTCCTGCCTCTCTCCCTCCCTGCTTCCCTCTTTTCTCCCATCTTTCCCCTTTAGTTCTAGGGTTATTTAAGAAGAATTCCATTCTCAAGGCTAGAGTAAAGTTTTTTGTTTTTGTTTTGGTGAGAGGGGAGTAGATCTGTGGTGAGATATATGCTCAAATCAGTGAAGCTCACTAAAGGACTGAGACCAAGTCTTCAGTACAAAACAGTTTTCCTTCCCCTTACTGTACCACCCCCTCATTAAAGACCTGTTCACAGCAGTTCTTCTCACCCAGTATATCATGTTTAGCTAACTATAAAATTGTACATGTTATACCACAAGGAAAAAACACAACTTTGGATAGGCAGAACCAGTATCAGAACTAGATTCACCTATGTCAGTAATGTTAGAATTATCCAACCAGGAATTTAGAACAAGCAGAGTGGTAGGAATTCTAAGAACCAAAAAATGCTAGTGATCAAAAACACTGTAACAGCTAGATGTGTTCGCACACCCATAATCCCAGCACGTGGGAGCCTGAGGCAAAAGGATTGCTGTGAGTTCAAGGCCAGCCTGAGCTATACAGTGAGTTCAGTGCCAGCCTGAACTGCATAGTGAGACCTTGTTTCAAAAAGAAAGGAAAAAAGATCACTCACATGTAAATATTGCATTGTTTCTCTGCTGTGAGAAACCAAAAATGTAAATAAGGACCAAACTGCATCATAGATATTTTGAAATAGAAAAAAATAGTTCAGTACCCAGCTTTCCAGAAGTGCTGGGCTGGCCCACAGAGCCCAGGCTAGTCAGAGTGCTGCAAGTAGAGGGTCTGGGTGACGCTGGAGGTCCAAGTGGGGGAACTGAGGGAGGAGTGAGCTCGGGGCTGAGTGATGAGAAGATGGAGGGGGAAGAACTGGAGTTTGTGGAGGACCCGGAAGCCGTGCTACAGCTCACCCCTGAGGTGTAGCTGGCCCTCAAGCAGGAGACATTTTGATCTTTTGATGCTATATTTCTTTGGAAGGCTTTACCTTTGAAGAAATTGCTTCCCCGAAGCATAACTGTCTTGAGCTGGTGTTTCCAAGGTAGGATCCTCTAGGCTGAGCAGATTTCAATGCTGTTGAGTATATCAATACCCTGTTCCCAGCGGAGCAAATGGGAGTAAGGAGGCGCAGAGAGGTAAAGGACGTTCAACTCAAATGTGACAGCGTGGCCATGAAGACGAACTGGCTGCCCGAAGAATCTGAAGAGGCTTCCCTGAGGAGATGGGGAGCATTACAGGCGAAATAAGGGATTCTGAACTTTGAATTCTAGCCCGACACATTGGGTAGGTATCAGCATCTCCCCCTCATGTTGAGAGTAAGGAGGAAGAGCAAGTTTCGACGGTCAGCAGAGTGAAAGGAAAGTGTAAGCATGAGCTCAGTTTTGAACACATTTGGACCACCCAGGTGCAGTTATGTAGAGGGGCCTTTGAGTGTGGAGCTTACTGTCTCTGTCATTGTTCAGGTCTGGACATACAGTATTTCAAACTTTATTTTTCTGAGTTTAGTAACAAAATTATCTTTTTCATTGGCATATTTGCCTGTTTCTTAAATACATTTTTATTTTTAAATGGCACGCGATAATTACACATATTCATGGGCTACAATGTGACCTTTTAATACATGTATAATGTGTAGTGAGTGGATCAGAGTGATTGGTATGTGTATCACCTCAGACATTTATCATTGTTTTAGGCACACAAAACCCTGTCTCAAGCTATTTTGAAATATAAGCCGGACGTGGTGGTGCATGCCTGTAATCCCAGCACTTGGGAGGCTGAGGCAGGAAGATCGTTGTGAGTTCAAGACCAGCCTAGGCTACAAAGTGAGCTCAAGGCCAGCCTGAAGTGCATAGCAAGACCCTGTCTCAAAAAAAAAAAAAAAAGAAATATATAATTTATTGTTGTTAGGACCATGGGTATAGCTCAGCAGCCCAGCACTTGCCTGGCATGCTCAAGGTCCTGATTTCAATTCCCAGTACCCAAAAAACCCCAATTTATTATTGTTAACAATAATCTTTTTGTTCTGTAGAATATTGGAAGTTATTCCTCCTGTTCAACTGCACCACCTTCTAAACTTTTTAGCATGGACATATTACTTTTTTAAATAAAAATTTAAAACTGATGTAAAAAAGAAAATGTTCAAATGGGAAGGGGAGTTAGGGTTGGGGAGAGGAAAAAGAAGGGAAAAAAAGAAAGAAAAAGGAGAGACAAAACTTTTGTAAATAAGGGTGAGAAGAGGGGTTGAAGGGAGGGTAGGGGAAGGGGAAAAGAATCAAGATATATCTTGTACAGACACAAAATTCCCTGTGATGAATGTGATCATTATGCATACCTGAAATGTACCAATAAACTTCATTAATTTTTTTTAAAAAACACTGTAACAAATAAAGAATACCTTTGATGAGCATATTAGTGGATTGAACATAACAGGAAAGAATTTCTGAGCTTAGGATATCTCAATAGAAACTTGCAAAACTGAAAGTCAAAGAGAGACTGGAGAAATAGGGGAGGGGAGAGGAATATCCAAAAAACTTGAACACTACAAAAGGTGTAACAAAGCAAGGCATGCTGGCACACACCTGTAATCCCAGCACTCAGGAGGCTGAGGCAGGAGGATTGCCATCAATTTGAGACCAGCCTGGCCCATACAGTGAGTTCAAGGTCAGCCTGATCTATATAATGAAACTGTCTCAATAACAACAACAACAATAAAAGTGTGACAGAAACACCAGAAGGGAAAGAAAAAGAGAAAAGTATTTGAAAAGATAGTAGTGAATTTCCCCCAAATTAATGTCAGATACCAAGTCAGACCCAGGAAGCTCAGAGAACACCAAGGAGCAAATGTGCCAAAACAAAAAACAATGCGTAGGCATATCATATTCAAACTGTGTAAAATCAAAGATAAAGGAAAAAATGCTGAAAGAAGTTGGGGGTGGCTCACCTGTAAAAGAACAAAGATAAGAATTACATCTACTTTTTCTGAAACAATGCAAGCAAAAAGAGATTCAAGTGAAATATTTAGTGTAGAGAGAAAAAAAAACAACTTACAATCTTGCACATGAAATTATAACACAAAAGGGAAGAAGAAACACAAACTTCTCAGACAACAAAAATGGACGGTACTTGTTGCTAGTACACCTGCCTTGTAAGAAATAGTCCAAAAAATTCTATAGACCAAAAGACTTTACAGATGATAACCTTGGATTCAGATAAGGAAATGAACATTAAAAAATAACTGAAAGTAAAATGAAAATTTTTAAAAATTCTTTTTCTGTTGTTATTGTTTATTTGGTTTTTTTTTTGTTGTTACTCTTGTTTTGTTGTTATTGTTTGATCCAGGATCTCGCTATGTAGCTCAGGCTGGCTTTCAGCTCATTTTGTAGGCCAGGCTGACTTTGAACTCGCAATGATCCTCCTGCCTCAGCCTCTTGAGTGCTGGGATTACAGGCATGCACCACCACGCCCACCACGCCCAGCTTGAAATTCTTAATTGATCTAAAAAGTTTGTTCAAAATAATAGCAATATACTCAGTTATGTATATGTACATCATTTCTATGTGTAAGAAGGGAAAGAAAACAGTATACAAGGGTGAGTAGGAGGAGTTATGGTTATATTGTTATTGTAAAATACCCTATCCATGAAGTGGTGTGGTGTTACTTAAAAGTGAATGTGGATTAACTGTAAATGTGTATTGCAAACTCTAGGGCAAACATTTTTAAAAGAATAAAAAAAAAGT
>NW_004955555.1:1539808-1541467 GCF_000276665.1 Chinchilla lanigera | reverse complement strand
GCCCTCAGCTGGATTCTTTGGGTCTCTAGTGTGTGGGCAGATTTCCTGCATTCTTCTACATTTGATTCTTTGGGTGACTATTATAAAATAATCCTATAAATTCTGTGTCCTATATTAAGTCTATTCCCTTGTAAACCCTGACTGCAACAAGGAACAATTTAAAAATGATAATGAAGCCAGGCATGGTGGCACATGTCTGTAATTCCAGCACTTGAGAGGCCAAGGCAGGAGGATTGCTTCAAGTTCAAGTCCAATCTTCCCTACATAGTGAGTTCAAAACCAGCCTGAACTCCATAGTGGGACTCTCTCAAAAAATAAAAAGATAATGAATATGATACAAGGGATGGGGCTATATCAATAATCATTTTAAATGTCAGTGATCTAAATGCACCAATGAAAAGTACATTCTTAGACTCTCTTTTTAAAAACAAAGACTCAAGCCAGGTGTGGTGGTACACACCATAGGCCCAGCCCTCTGGGAGGCTGAAGCAGGAATATCTCAAGTTCAAATCCAGCCTGGATAATTTAGTGATTTAGCAAGACCATGTCTCAAAATTAAAAGTAAAATGGGCTGGGGATGTAGTTCAGTGTAAAGGCTTTAGTTTCGACCCCCAATACCCAAAATTAAAAAAAAACAAACCCTCCCCCATATGTTAAAGAAACTCACTTTAAATATAAAGACAATTTAAAAGTAAATTGATAGAGGAAGATATGCCGTGTTATCAAAAGAAACTAGGGGTAGCTATATTAATTCCAGACAAGAACAGACTTTGGAGCAAGTTATCAAGAAAGATATTACATAATGATAAAGGGTCATTTCTCCAAGAAAACATGACACATACTTAACATGTGTGCCCCTCACAACAAAATTCAAAATATATCAGGCAAAAGCTGATAGAACTACAAGAAGAAATAGAATAATCCTTGGAGAGTTATTATAGTTGGAGAGTTTAACAACCCTATATCAGAAATGGAAGGAGTCAGCAAGAGTCAAATCAACAAGGACATAGCTGAAATCAGCAACGCCATCCATTAACTAGATATAATGGACACTTATAACTACCACAACCACAACAGAGGGAAGAGCTCACATGGAAAATTCACCAAGGTAGGTCACTTTGGGGCCATAAAATATAAACAAAATTGCCAAAACTTGAAAGCAACCAAAGGTAGGTGAGTGAAAAAGTAATATCTGTACATCCAGATTATGGAATATTGTTAGCACTAAAAAAGAAATGAGCTATCAAAGCATGCAAAGACATGGGGGGGCGGTCTCAAATGCATATTACTAAATGAAAGAAGCCAGTCTGAAAAGACCTCACATTCCGGAAAGGGCAAAATATAGAAATAGTAAAAGGAATCAGTGGTGGCCAGAGGTTAGGGAGAAAGATATGACTAGGCAAAGCACAGAGGATTTCTAGATCAGTGAAATTACTTTGTATGATTCTCTACTGGTGGATACGTACCATACATTTCTCCTAACTCATGGAATACACATCAAAGTGACCCTTACCCTATGAACTATGGATGATAGTGATGTGTCTATAAATTTATTGATTGTACCGAATTTACCATGCTATTGTGGATGTTGATAGTGGGGGGAAGCTATGCATATGTGTGGGAGGGGGTATATGGGAGTTCTTAGTACCAACTGCTAGA
>NW_004955555.1:1513226-1539534 GCF_000276665.1 Chinchilla lanigera | reverse complement strand
AAAAAAAAAAGGTCATGATTATTTTTCCCCATAGGTAGAATAGGCATTTAACATTCAACAATCATTTCTGGCACAAAACATTTAGCAAGGTGGGGCTAGGAGAAGTAGAAACCAGCTAGATAGCCAAGAACAAGGAAACAGGGCTGTGTTGTGTCACTGAAGCCGAGAGGAGACCAAGCAAGAAAGCAAGAGTTATTAGCTGCTGAGGTCAACTCATACAGCACAAAGCACTGGCTGTATGATCTGGTGCTGTTCAATTGTCATTGAGTATAATTAAAAGTCATACTAAGGTCAAATGTGAAAGTAAAACTTTGAATTATATTGTTAAAAACTTTGAATTATATTGTTAAAAACTTTGAATTATATTGTTATAAATTATATATTAGACTTTGAATATGTCAAATGTGCCTTTGTTATCTCAACTGTTTCCTAGAAAACTCAAGGTAGTAATGGCTTTGAGCAACCATGCATCTTACTTAGCCCCAACTCCCCTTGAAGGAGAGAATTAATATGTTGCTTTAAGATTTAAGTCAGGTACAACTGTTATGTTGTAAAAGGACTCGAAGAAAAAAAATACAGTGCATTTTCTTTCTCTCTGCTCCTTTAAATCCATTTTATTAATATACTTCTTTCACTGCCATGGATTAAAATAATTCCTGGAGGTATAATTAAACTGTCAAAATTTGAATATCAGATTAAAGTCTGGTTCTGTCCCTCTGAAGGCAAGTTGATAAGGGGATTCTTTCCTCAAATCCTGCATCTCTTCCATCCATATCTCCACAATCATCAGGATTGTTGCATTAGGAAAACATGAAAGAGAAGATGCTGGCACTGTAATGGTGCTTTACTTCAGTGGTTCTTGACTTTCAGCAAGCATCAGAATTGCTTGCAAGTTCTATTAATACAGATTTGAGAGCCCCACCCACAGTTTCTACTTTAGTAAGTCAAAATTTACTTTTCCAACAAGTTCCCAGGAATTGCAGCTCAACAAGTTCCCAGGTGGTCTTGATACTGCCAGTCCCTGAAACATTGCTGAACTCTACAAAAACTTCAGGGAAGTTCTAACACCAATACTCCTCAAGATCTTTGATGAAATGAAAAGGGAAGGAGTACTCCCGAAGTCATTCCTGGAAGCTACTACTACCCTGATTCCAAAGCCAGCCAAGGATCAAACCAAAAAAAGAGAACAATGGACCAACTTCTTTAATGAGTATAGATGCAAAAATCCTCAAGAAGACATTGGCAAACAGAACGCAATGAATCATCAAAATGATCACACATCATAACCAAGTAGGCTTTATCCCAGGGGTCCAAGGATGGTTCAATGTATACAAATCAATTAGTATAATATGTCACATAAACAGAAGCAAGGACAGATATCATATGATCATCTCAATAGATGCATGGAAAACTTGACAAAATTCAACATCCTTTCATTAAACTTTTTTTTTTTTTGGTACCAGGAATGAACCTCAGGACCTTGCGCTTGCCAGGCAGGCGCTTATGCCACTGAGCTATATCCCAGGCCCCTACAACATCCTTTCATAATAAAAACATAGAAGAAAATAAGAATAGAAGGACTTTATCTCACTCTGATAAAAGCCATTGTTGACAAACCTATTGCCAACATCATATTAAGTGAGGAGAAACTGAAAGTTTTCCCTCTAAAATCAGGAACAAGACAAGGATGTTCACTATCACCACTCCTGTTCAACATAGTACTAAAATCATTAGCAAGAGCAATCAGGGAAGAAGAAAAATAAAAGGGATGTGTATAGGGAAAGAAGAAGTGAAATTATCATTATTTGCAATGACATGATCTTCTACACAGAAGATAAAAAAGTACACCAACATACTCCTAGAATAAATAACCAAATTGAGCAATGTAGGAGGACACAAAAGCAATAGTATTCTTGTACACCAAGAATGAACCTACTAAGAAGGAAATTGGGAAAAATACCATTCACAATACACCAGTAAAAATTAAGTACTCAGGAATTAACCTAATTAAGGAAGTGAGACACCTTTACAAGGAAACCTACAGTACTCTGAAAGAACAAATTAAAGAGGACAGCAGAAAATGAAAAGATATCCCCTGATCATGGATAGGCAGAATAAACATAGTCAAAATAGTCATACTCCCGAAATTTATATACACATTTAATGCAATCTCAATCAAAATTTGAACCGCATTCTTCACAGAAATTCACAGGACCTAAGAAATAATCCTAAAATTCATAGGGAACCAGAAGAGACACAGAATAACCAAAACAATCCTGGGTGACAAAAGCAAAGTGGGAGGCACCATAATCCCACATTTAAAACTACATTACAAAGCTACAGTGATAAAAACAGCATGTTACTGACAATAAAACAGACAGGAAGATCAATGGAACAGAAAAGAGGATGCAGAATTAACCCCAAGCATATTTAACTATCTGATCTGTGACAAAGGGGCCAAAAACATACACTGGAAGAAAGATAACCTCTCTAATAAATGGTAGTGGAAAAATTGGCCATCTAACACGCAGAAGATTGAATCTACACCCATATCGCTCATCATGTACTAAACTAAAATAAAAATGGATCAAAGAACTAAATGTTAAAACAGAAATACTTAACCTGCTGGAAGATAATATAGGGTTCTCTTTCTGAAGAGAACCCTTGAAGTCACAGGCATAGCAAGAACTTTCTGAAGAGAACCCTGGACTCATAGGAAATAGTACTAAAAATCAACAAATGGTACTAAAAATCAACAAAAATCAACATCATATCAAATTTTAAAAGCTGCTGCACAGCAAAAGAAACAACCAGCAGAGTGCAAAGACAACTCACAGAATGGGAAAAATTGCCAGCTACTCCTCAGGCAGAGGATTAATATTTAGGGCATAAAAGTTAGATGCTCCCCAAATTTAAAGACCCAATCAAAAAATAGGCAAGTGAAATGAGGAATCACAGGTGAAGTACAAATGGCCAATAAATACATGAAGAAAGGCTCAGCATTGCTGGCCATTAGAGAAATACAAATCAAAACAACATTGAGATTCTGTCTTACCCCTGAATGGACAGAAATCATCAAGAAATAAAATAACAATTAATGCTGGCAAGACTCAGGGGAAAGGAACCCTCCTCCGTTGTTGGCAGGAATGTAAACTAGTACAACTACTATGGAAATAAATATGAAGATTCTTCAAAATCTGCAATCAGAAATTCTATTTGACTCAACTATCCCTCTTCTAGGAATCTTCCCAAAACAGTTAAAGACATCATATTATAGTGATACATGCATACCCATGTTTATAGCAACACAGTTCATAATAGCTAAGTCTTGGGAATAGTCTATACCTCCATCAACAGATGAATGAATAAAGAAAATGTGGTATTTATACACAAGGAAGCATATTTGGCTATAAAGAAAGATAAACTTGAGTCATTTGTATGAAAATAAATGCACACTGAGATTATAATGTTAAGTGAAATAAGTCAAGCATACAGCCTTAAATATCACCTGAGTCTCTTATGTAGGAAACCCAAAATTTAAATAAAGAGCAAAATAAAAGATAAATAGGAAGTGTATAAATAAAAGATAATAGGAAGTATGGAGACAGATCTTTCTCAAATGGAAAGTGGATCAAGAGACAGAAGGAGGGGGGTAGGGGAGGGTAAGAAAGGGGTTAAACAAGGAATGAATGTGTGTCATGCACATGTACCAACTCCCCTCAAGGAATGTAAACATTATGCACTGCACACATATACTGACAAAAAGTAAATTAAAAATTCTGGAAGGGTGTAACTTCCATTCATATCTTGAAGAATTTTTGCATTAACCCCACATTTAATGGAAAAAAAGCAAGCCATCATGGATCACAGTAGCAAAAACAACAAATAGCAGTAGACCACAAAGAAATTGAGGTGTTCAATGTATTTGGTACAAAATGTAACGTACATACCTGTTTATAATAAGGGAGGAGTAAAAAGAAAAATTAGAGGGTGTCCAACTTGGGAAGTCAGAAAACAATAACAGAATAAACACAGCAGGGTTTGAAGTTGGCAACAAACATAAATTAGTGAAATATAAAACAACAGTACAGGAGCCAAGCTAAACACCAACAGATCACTGTTTATTTGAAGTGATCCACATCTGAGATGATTAATAAAAAAGAAAAACTGCAAATAATATTAAGTATGGAAAAGAATACACAGAAACAGAAAACATTTTTTTCAAGTAGAATAAACTTGAAAACACATGAGCTGGTCATTTTCCTAGAAAGCTATTACTTAATTAGGAAGAAACAGAGACTTTTTAATTAGACAACTAACCATTAAAAACAGTGTCAGGAGTTTAGATCTTAAATTTGAACCATCACAGGCTTCATTAGGAAAGAATTCAGATATCTTCTGTGTCACTTCTGATCTTCTCAGCCTCACCTGTGCCCAAGGCCTTCGGAAACTTGTTTCTTTTGATCACTGGCTGCAGCACTGTCCCCACTTGAACTCAGACCTGCTCTTCATGGCCCAAGCAGCAGCAGTGCTGAACCTCATGTCTGCTCCCGGAGCTTCTCCCTGAAACTCTGCGGCCTCCCTTTTGATGTTGACCCCTGAGACTACACAGAGTCCAGCCGGCTCCCATTCATACACACACTGGATGTACAGCAGAGTTCACTGTAGGGAGCACCTGAAGCTGGAAATTGGTTACCCAGGGGCAAGACAAAGCCAGTCGGGCTGGGGATGTAGCTCAGTGGCATAAGCGCTTGCCTGGCAAGCACAAGGTCCCGAGTTCGATTCCTGGCACCAAAAAAAAATAAAAATAAAAAAGACAAGACCAGTCAGAGAACAAAGAGCGTGTGAGATAATCCCAGCCATTAGTTGCTAGGCAACAGTGTGTCATGTGATGCTGACTTTGTCAAAAGCATAAATAAACGCCTCTGTGGTGGTTGAGCTGAGTTCCTCTCCTCCCATCAGTAGAGACAGGGCTCTGCTTGACCTCAGCTTTCCTTTCTTATCTTTATTTCTTCATCCTCTTGCTGTCCTTCCCCCATACAGGATGCAGCAGTTCATGCTCTCTGGGACAAAGCTTTAAGCAACTGGGGATAACGAGGCAGGAGGTAGAGCAAGCACAAACAAACAAGAAGCTGGTTGGTAAAAATGGAGGCGTCTGATACAGTGTAGACAACTATATCAAAGCATCAAGAAACCAACAGATAAAGGTCATCCTATACCCCAAGACCGCCAAGCACAGGCAAAACCAAAAATACATGATTCTGGCCTTCATCCAACTTCATTCGCATTGTGGTTTTGACCCCACGCACATCTGCCGAACCTCCAGAACCCCTCTGTGGACTTTGGAGGCCATGACACATCCTCTAAAAACCTTGTTGACCAAAAACTGCCCCTCCTGATAGGTGGGCTGAGTGGAGTACCCCATTGGTCCACAACTCCTGCTGATCCCCGACTGTGGGTCTTCCCATAATCTCAAGACCTTAAGAGAAGGAGTGCCTGCCGCTATTGGAGCATGAGCTCTTTTCGTCGGCCACCGCCTTCCAGGGGATTTTTAACAAGTCTTCCTCTGGTTACTCCTGAGTATCCTGCTCAAGTCTTTGGGATACCAAGAACCTGGAACTGGCTCCCCTGGTAACAGTGGGAGCCAGGGCTAAATCCAGTATACTTTCCTTAGGTGTGGAGAACCACCTGGGTGGCTCTCCTTGAAGGAGGAGCAATTTTCTTCATTTTGGCTAAAGACCCTATTTCCATATATTGACATGTACAGAGCTGGCTAGGATTTCTCCTTATCCCTTCAATTGGCTTGGACTTTTTCTTGTCCCTTCAGTTGGTTTTAAGCAATGCATATCAGTCCAGCTGAGGTGCTGATGGTAGTCTTTGAAGACAGCAGGCAGTGTTTCCCTGGACTTCCCCCCCATTGTCCTCCTGGACTTCCCCCCCATTGTCCTCCTGGACTCCCCCCCCTCCCCATTGTTCTCTTGTGTGAGCCAGGATGAGGCAGGATGAAGAGCCAATGCTCCGTGCTGTTGGCTGGGATTGAGCATCAAGTTAGAGGCTATGACTTGCTGGGGCTTGGAAGATTACACATCAGAACTAAAGCACCAACCCCAAAACATTAGATACTATCACAATTGTGTTATGTAGGTTACTCTTTCGCATATCCTTCTTTCTGCATATGGCAGGGGTGATTTCAGGCCTCTTACCCAGCCCAGCTCACAGCACTCACCTTCCCGCCACTCTCACAGTCACTCATCCTCAAGCCACTCCCCTTTTCATGAATTAATAAAACCTGGGTTCGGCTCTGCATGGAGGCCTTTGTTGTGGATAGCCATCCCTGTGGCTGGACTTAGGACCCCTTGGCTCCCCATAACTACAAATATGCCTTAGTGTCTTTATTCTCTCCATGGATTGCACTGGAAGTGGGGGATTGGAATTAACTCTCTAGAATTCTAATAACTTTTCCATGGGATTACAAATATAAATTTCCTGGGCCACAGTGAGGACTGGGAAGGGCTCTCTATACTCAGGTACATGACCCTGAAATGCAAAGTCAAGCAATTAATCGTACTTTCTTGTGGCATTGGGAATTGAACCCAGGATCTTTGCACTGAACTACATCCCCTGCCCTTTCTAAATAGTGAAACACTGTCTTACTGAGTTGCCCACTCTTTACCTGAACTTGCAATACTTCTGCCTCAGCCTCCCAGAGTGACACTCATTCTCGACAGCAAACAGCGACCCATTCACTAAGAGAACTGCCAACATGCTCTCCTGCTTGTCTCTTTCCATTACTTTTTCCTCACTTCTGTTTCCTGGAATAGTACTCCTGAAGGAAATAGTAACACAGACTTCTCAGGATCTTCCCTGTGGGAAACACAGAATAAGAAATTTGTTTCTAAGAGAGGCCCTGAGAAGCAGATCTTGAGACATGACCTCAAGTTTGCTTGTTTATCCAAGTATGGCCCACATTTGTCTCACAATGGGGTCAGTGACTCCATGAATCCATCCTAAGGCTATTTTCCTACACCTTTTAATAGATATTGGGGATAGATAAGCTGTATCATCTGGTATTTTCCTAATGTGTGAACTAGTCATCGTTGTGATATAAATGGTAAGTGGAAACTTGAAACTCAATACTTTATGTGAGAGGAGTTGCAGAGCATTTTTCCGTTACTGGAAACTTTGAGGGGGCAAGGTGGTTTGTCCCTGTCATATCGCCATGTTTCACCTGGGCTCTACAAAAAACATAAGGAGATTAATCTAGTAGATTGAAAAAATTGCCAGGCGTCGTGGTGCACACCTGTAATCCCAGCACTCAGGAGGCTGAGGCAGGAGGATTGCCCTGAGTTGAAGGCCAGCCTGTCCTCTGTAGTGGGTTCAAGCCGAGCCTGAACTGCATAGCAAGATCTTGTCTCAAAAAGAAAAAGAAAAAGGAAAACATGTCCCAAACTGTAAGCCAAGTAAACCTCTTTTTTCTTTATAAATTACAACAGACTCTGGCAGCTACCAGCCAAATAGAATGAATACTGGCTATGGAGCTGGAGTAATGTCCTGTAGGTCCCACGCACCGCTTGGTGCTAACCCTCTTACTAGGTTGTGGGGAGGCCCAGGTAGCCATGGAGGAGCTAGACTGCGCAGGGGCTAAGGATGCTGGACTGCCTGTCCGAAAGCTGCAGTGACCTCAAGGAGACCAGCCTGGGCAGAGAGGCACATGGCTGAGGAGGTGGGGTAGAGACAAGGCGGAGTTGCCAGGTGTAGCAAATAAAACTGCAGGCTACCTAATAAAATTTGAATTTAAACAATAACATTGGTGCTGGAGATTGCACAGATGCTAAGAAGTGCTAAGCACATATTCTGCCACTGAGCCACACACCCCAGCCCTAAAAAATAAGTACAGCGCACCATGAAATATTCAGTACATACTTCTAAAAATTATCTATTGTGCTGGCTGTGGTGGCACAGGCCTATAATCCCAGTGCTTGGGAAACTGAGGCAGGAGGACTGCTGCAAGTTTGAGACCAGCCTGGGCTATGTAGTAAGTTCAAGGCCAGCCTGAACTATACACAGCAAGACCCTGTCTCAAAACAAAACAAAACAAAACAAAAGTATTACTTGTAAGAGATTCAAATTTAAATTAGCCTATATTTTATTTGGCAACTCGAGGCAATGGGAAAAGACTTAGGAAAGAAGGGACAGGAAGTGAGAGGGAGGGGAATAGAGGCCTTAGAATGATAAGGGTACGGAGGAGAGCAGGGAAAGAGGACTGGAAGTTGGAGGAGGGGAAAAGAAGGGGGTGTCAGCAGGAGTCTTGGGGTGGAAGAGAGGCCGGGAAATGGTCCTAGAAGTGGAGGAGAAGTTGGAAGAATAAGGCTGTGGAGGAGGAGGCCCGCCCTGGGGTAGTGAGGGAAGCCAAGGACCCAGGTGTGAGAAAGCTAGAGGGGTGAGAAGGGGAGAACAATGGGAATCTTCGGAGGAGGGGAGACTCTTCTGCATCTGTGTGAGGCCCGCTGGGTCCTCACCCCCTGGTGCAGCCCTTGAGTGTGTGCAGCTACAGCAGGCCAGGATGTGGCCGAGTTCCCCCTGAGCCACGGCCACCAGTAACAATGGGACCAAAGCTCCAATGGCAACACCCAATCCCAGGTCCTGGAGACCCTGACCTTTTCAGTTCTCTGAGCCCAGGGAGAGCAGAAGGCAACACTGTCATGACAACTGAGTGACAGTCGAGTGACAGCTGTTGCTATGGTTTGTGCCTGCATGTCCCCTCAAATGCTCATGCAGTCATGGGGCGGGCTTCTCGAGTTTTTGATTGACTCATGGTTCAATGCTGGGATTATGGGTGTGAGTGCTACACCTGCCATGGGGCAGGCGGCTTGCATACAATGTAAGGGAGGGAAAGAGGCTTGCTCTCTGCTCCTCCCTTTTTGCTCTGGTTGCTTTTGCTGTGTTCTGCTGCCATAAACTGTTGCCCTCTGATATGTGCCACCTTGCCTTGGAGCCAGCTGAGTATGGACTGAAACCTCCACAAACTGTGGGCTAACTAAACCTTCCCTTCCTTAATTTTACACATCAGGTATTTTTGTCTCAGCAGCAAATGAAAAGTAAGTAAGACAGTTGCCCTCCCCCACATCCAGATGGTCCAAACGCTTCAGGGAAAGGAAAGATTTTCTCAAGAACACAGTGTAAGCAGCGTAGAGTTTGGGTCTCCAGGCCCACATCCAATATCTTCCCACAATACTTATTACTTTGATTTGCTGCCCTTCGACCCCAACCATCCCTTTAGATAGCCTTCAAATCCACTCCTACCTAATTCCCAAGTCTTACTACTGTGGGCTGTGGGTTTCCCTATAAAAGCTTTCTCATGTCGTCTGCCTTGTCATGAGACAGTCCTCCACATCTGCCCCATCTGTGGGTGGCTTTCCACTATCACCATGAACAGTTGTTTATGTTGGGTACTGCACAAGAGCACTAGACCTAAAGAGGTGCCATTTTTGTCACAGACCTCTTTATTATTTTGAAAACAAAGTTTTAGAAATTTCTGTTTCTTGTGGTATCCCTTCATTGCAGAGGTTATGTGATTTATAATGTATTGCAATTATGTTCCAGCAGATGACAGTAAAGTGTCTTGTTCCAACCGGGTTAATAGCTCTGCTTCTACTTCCCGAGGGGGCCTCAGTTTGGAACTAGAAAGACCTTGTGGATCTCATATCATCTAAAATAACTTGTACTTTTACACAGAGAGCTGCTTTTTCACCTGATATACAAATCGTCTTTAAAAAAGATATATTAGTGTTGGTACCTGGGCTGTAATTGGTATTTCATGCTGCCATTCAAATGTTCAACTAATTGTTTACCGATGTAGACTGAAATTGTTACATTCCAGACTTAAATCCACAATTCCTTTGACTCAGCACCAATCATTATATGTTAACTAATGTCCAATTACCACTAGTAATCTACAAAAAATGTGGGTGGGGAGAAATTAAAAGGTGTCATGGAGTAGTTAATTTGTTATATTCTTATGACAGTTAATTATTTCCTTGGAAATGTCATCATTATGAAATAAGGTATTATTAAATTCTAATGACTTGTTACCTCATATTACTTTAAGATGTTAAAATTCTAAGATAAAATATTTGACATCTATCAGGAAGGAAAAATAATTAGGATCAGAAAATGGGAAGCTATTATAAAATTAACTGAGTCATTGAAGAAATTTTTTGAGGAAATAGGGTGGGAGAGGAAATAAATTTCCACAGTTGCTATTTTGGGCAAATGTATCATAGCTCCATTAGTGATGAAGCAGACAAATATGAATTTACCTTCCACTTTAACTAAACTGAGAAGACAAAACTTTTTTAAATGACTGGGAAAGGGGAAAAATGAACAGTCTGTTAATTAAATACAGACAGTCTCCAGCTCATGCTCTTGTAATAAAGTACTTGAGCTTGGGTCCTTTATAAAGAAAACAGGTTTATTTGTCCCACAATTATGGCAGAATTGTAGTGCAAACAGCACAGCATCAGAGGCTTAGCAAAGGACCCCATGTGCATGAAAACATGGAGAATTAGACATGGTGGTCCACACTTGTAATCTCAGCTATTTGATAGGCCGAGACAGGAGGACTGTAAATCAAAGTTAGACTGGGCAATTTAGTGAGACACTGTCTTAAAAAAATAAAATTTAAATAAGAGCTTGAGATATAGCTCAGCGGTAGAGCCCTTACTAGGCATGTGCAAGGCCCTGCAAGTTCCTTTTCAAAACAAGACAAAGACCAGGTTGGAGAAGCAGAAAGGGAACTGGTCTCAAACAGAAGAATCAAATGCATTCATGAGAACTACTCCAGTCACACGAGACCTGACCCACCCAGAGAGACAGCATTAGTCCATTCATGAGGGTGGGGCACCCATGACCCAATTACTTCCCCTGGCCCCACCTCCTAAGGTTTCTTTTTTTTTGTTTGTTTTTTTTGGTTTCTTTCTGGTACTGGGAATCAAACTCTTGCACTTGCCAGGCAGGGGCTGTGCTGCTGAGCTAAATCCCCAGCCCCAAATCCAATGTTGTCAGGAGTTCATTATAGTTTTCTTTTTATAGGTTTGTTTTTTTGGGGTTTTGTTTTTTGTTTTTTGTTTTTTCCAGTACCAGGAATCGAACTCACGACCTTGGGCTTGCCAGGCAGGCGCTGTGCTGCTGAGTTAAATCCCCAGCCCCTTACCTCATAAGGTTTCCACCGCCTCGACCTGCTATGCTAGGACCAGGTTTCCAGTGCAGGAGCCTTTGGGGGACAAACCACATCTACAGCAGATGTGCAGCAATGATTCACATTATTGGAAAATGAGAAGGTGAAGGTTGCATGCACAATAGTGTGAAGGATCCCAAATGACAATCGGATCTGGTATACAGCCAAAAAATTCAAAGCAACAGCTCAAACAGATATTTATACATCCGTGTTTATAACAGCATTACAATAACCAAGAGTTAGGAACAATCTAAACATCCAGTAATGGCCGGGTGTGGTGGCACATGCCTGTAATCCCAGCACTGTAATGCCAGCACTCAGGAGGCTGAGGCAAGAGGATCATTTCGAGACCAGCCTGGGCTACAAAGTGAGCTCAGTGCCAGCCTGAGCAGCACAGCGAGACCTTGCCTCGTAAAGACAGAAAAGGGGCTGGGGATTTAGCTCAGCGGCACAGCATCTGCCTGGCAAGCGCAAGGTCGTAAGTTTGATTCCCGGTACTGGAAAAAAACAAAAACAAAACAAAACAAAACAAAAAACCCCATAAAGACAAAAAAAAAAAAGTATAAATATCCAGTGATGGATGAGTGGATAAACAAAACGTGATATACCCATACAATGGGATAATCTTCAGTCTTAAACAGTAGGAAGGGCCGGGGATATAGCTCAGTGGCACAAGCGCCCACCTGGCAAGTGCAAGGTCCTGAGTTAGATTTCCGGTACCCCCAAAAAAATAAACAGTAGGAAATCCTGCTACATGCTACACCATGGATGAACTATAAGAACATGATGTAAGGGAAATAAGCCAGCCACAAAAAACCAAAGTATGATTGTACCAAAAAACCAAGTATGATTGCACTTGTGAGGGAAGTAGTCTGTCCACAGAGACAAAGTAGCATGGTAGTTGCTAGGTGCTGTGGTTGGAATGTGTCCCACCAAAGTTCATGTGTTGGAATCTCAATTTTCAAGCTCACAGGTGAGTGGGTTTTGGAGGCAGCGCCTTTCTGAGCTAATTAGGATGCATGAGGTGATCAGGGTGGGGCCCCTCTGATGGGATCAGTAGTTTTATAAGAGGAAGAGAAACCCTTGCTAGCAGCTTGGTCTATATCACCATGTGATGCCCTTTGCATCTCCGGATGCAGGAAAAAGGCCCACACCAGAGCCAGAGCCATGCTCTTCTCTTCTGACTTCTCAACCTCCAGAATCATGAGCTAAATAAATTTCTACTCTTTAGAAGTGGCCCAGTGTGTGGCATTCAGCTATTGCAATAGAAAATAGACTGAGAGGGGCCAGGGATATAGCTCAGAGGCACGAGCACCTTCCTGGCAAGCACTAGGTCCTGAGTTTGATTCCTGGTACCCCCCCACACACACAAAAAGTCAAATCTTGGTAAAAAATAAATAAATAAATGGTACTAAAAATGGGCTAAGACATCAGGGAGATGGAGGATAGAAAGGGGAGCTGTGGTTTAATGAATATAAAATTTCAGTTTCCGGATATTGGTTGCATAACAATATGGGTATACCATACTTAACACTACTGAATTACAAAAATATTAAGATCTGCTCTGAGAAAGAAATATTGATGCTGCAGGCAGAGTCTGTGAAAACAACAAAAGCAAACATTGGCATACAATGTGTGTGAGTCAGTTTTTAGCAAGGCAATGACTGGAATTCCAGAAAAAAATGATACCCACAGTTCTGATAACATGTGGGGGAACAGTTTTGCAGATTGTAGAGACTGGAAACAAGTGATCTCTCATTACTAGGGGTTAACATGTTTAAAAGACACTCCAGCTATGATATGTTTGATTAATGGAATTATCTCTTATTAAGACAAGCAATACTAAATGCTTCTCAACTATTTGAGTCACAAAGACTATTTATAGTTTAGGAGTCAGAATTTGCTAAGTGCCCCCTATTATTATGTTATCCTTCTTTTATTCTTTAAAATAAAAAAAAAAATTATAGTTTAGGAGTCAGTTAAAGGGCCAGAGATGTAGCTCAGCAGGACAGTGCCTGCCTGACAAGTGCAAGGTTGTGAGTTCGATTCCTAGTACCAAAAAAAGAAAAAGTCATTTAAGGACCAGGCATGGTGGTACACACCTATGATCCCAGCACTAGGGAGGCTGAGTCAGGATGATCACTGTGAAATCAAGGCCAGCCTGGGGTACATAGTGAATTCAGGACCAGCCTGAACTACATAGTGAGATCCTGTCTCAAAAAACAAAATAAAACACATCAGTTAAGGACATCAGGGAGCACACCCCATGGTGTGGCTACATCCTTAACCCCAGGTTCTCTGGCTCCTCCAATCCAACAGGTGGTGGATTCTTCCGCTGTTTTTCTAACTTAGTTCCAAGTCATCTTTTTAAAATTTTTGCTTCAGTGTCTTGAGCATCTTGATGCCAATCTATGAAAATTAAATTCCTGCCTGTTTGTGAGTGGTGGACAACATGCAGATATATTTCCCAGCTTTTCAAGGAGTAGAATCTCAATAAACTTGCCACTGAGTGTGGTTCTGAACTCTCTGGGAAGGAATAGGGTGCAGCTATTAAGAAACTGGCTACTGAGGCTGGAGTAAGAGTCGTATGAATTTCACATACATTATGAGCAGTTGCCCTCCCCA
The DNA here is from genome assembly GCF_000276665.1 of Chinchilla lanigera. Lineage (NCBI taxonomy): Eukaryota > Metazoa > Chordata > Mammalia > Rodentia > Chinchillidae > Chinchilla > Chinchilla lanigera. The sequence goes on along the minus strand of NW_004955555.1, from coordinate 1,525,673 downwards.
TTCTCTTTCTGGTCAATTACTATGGTGTGGATTTTCCTATACAGCAGCAACAAATAACCCCCACTTTGATAAAATAGAAGGAAAGCCATCTGTGTTCAGATTCCTTGGGATAAGAATCCCAAGGCTTTAGTCAAGCGGGCAGAAGGCCAGACAGGCTTTCCATGGATTGTGGCCATTGTGACTCAGCTTCCCCAAGAGGAAGAGGGGATGAAGGTACTTGCAGTATCACTTGCCTGAAATGCTGGACGCTGGATGTGGCTACCTCGTAGTTCCTTGTTCCAATAGTTTTTTCACTGCTGTTGCCCTGTTAGTTTGGATAGGAGAATGGATCCCAGTGGAGATTATGTCAGGCATCATTTGCCTGTCCTAGGAGGCTGCAAAATATACTTGTGATCCCCAGAATGCAACGGAAGGCATCAAAAAAGTAAACAAGTGTTGGATAGAAGTTAATTATCCCAAACCACGAGTGAACCAACAGCCTGAATATTGAAAGAATGAAATAGATCTGCCGGCTGCTCTCACCATACAGAGGGCTAGATCTTCTTGCATGAGCGCCTTCAAATCCTAATGGGAACGGAGGGCTCGTGGTGTGTGCTTGCGGAGAAGATATCCCAGGCAGCGGCAGCGGCAGCAGCAGCAGCAGCAGCAGCGGAAGTTGCTCTCAGGGGAGCAGTATGCAGTGTCTTACACTGTGCTCATGGAGACAGTCAGCGGCCTCACCTGTTGAAGCAAGGACAGAGTTCCGTAGGCTCCGGGCTCAGCAGTGGAAAGGGGCCCACTCAGGAGGACAAACAGAGCATCAGTCCTAAGGTCCAGCGGCAGAAGCTAACTGGAGAATCTTCAGAAGGAAGGACTGTTGCAGCTGAAACTGACAAGAGATTCAGTAGATTTCAGTCCAGTTATTTAGAAATGTTCTTCATTGGTTCTAATGACATTTCTGTTGTTTTGTGGCTTTTTAATAAATTTTACAAAGGACGAGTGGTAATTTGTACATGAAGAACTTGGTAAAAAAAAGTTTGCCCAATGTAAATATAGTCACAGTTAAAATAGACCCATCAATGTATTTTTTAATAATTTTTCATGTATGGCAGAAGTCTAAGTTGCAAAGTGATATTCTGATATAAAATTCAAACATTTTGAGAGTCAATATGGGAAAATAGGAGGTTTTCGACTTGCTTAAAAGTCTGTTAAAATCTGGGGGGAAATTTCCTTGACTTGACCTAACTTTGCACTCTGTCATAACAATGTTTTAGAAAATATGCATAATCAAAGCTGGGGTTGGTGGTGCATGCCTGTAATCCCAGTGCTTGGAAGGCTGAGGCAGGAAGAATTGCTGTGAGTTGAAGGCCAGCCTGGCTTACATAAGTGAGTTCAAGGCCAGACTGCACTATATAATAAGACCCTACCTTAAAAATATATGTATATATATTTTGACCCATGAAATGTGAAAATGAATGTGAAATGGAATCAGTGCTGGAAGAACCAAAGACTGATATGAGCTGAGACTGTCCCCAGTTCTTTGCAAGCCTCAAGCACAACTTTGTCACAGCAGAGTCAGAAGGAGCAGCCTTGAGCGCCACACCACTCCGTTAGCTCCGTCGCCATGGTCCCTGCCAGGAAAGAGGGCATCGGAGGTGACAGAACTCACTGGGTTTGTCAGCCAGGTCCCTCTTCTCCGCCTCAGTTACTAATTCAGGGGCTGCCTCAAACAGTGCCTTTTGATTTATCGAATCATCATCAAATGTAATACTTGTGCTGCCAAAGGAAATGCTGTCTGGTTCATTAAACACCTTCAGCAGGCATGTCCCGTCCATCAGAGAGTCCCCACTGCCTTTGGAGTTTGTCTGTCTCCATTTGTATGTGGTACACCAGGTTGTACCTGTCTGTCTGCAACTTGTGTGTAACCGTGTCTCTACTCTCTGTCTCTCTGTCTCTTTCGCTCTCTCTCCTTTCTCTCTCTCTCTCTGTCTCACTCTCTCTTTCTCCTCCTTCTCTCCTCCTCTCTCTTTCCCTCTCTCTGATTCTCTCCTATTTCTCTTGATGCCTCTCTCTTGTTTAGTTCATTCATTCATTCATTCATTCATTCAGTGTCACAAATATCCCTGGAGGCCCCTCAGGATACCCAAGCCTGATGAAGAAGAAGACAGACACCAGCCCAGACCACTCTGATCAGGGCTGGGAGACAGGGAAGTGTTTGAGGCTGAGGAGGGGTAGCTGAGTAGGGACAGTGGGATTGAAGAAGGCTGTGGGAAGGGACAGTGCGTGTGTCTGAGAGTCGGACACATGGCCCCAGGATGGGAAACTATGTCTGAGTGTCAGGGAGGTATGTGTTGGGGCGGGGGAAGAGAAATCAAGAGGCCAACCTCAGATTATAACAGATGCAGGGAGGAAGATAGGGAGAGACCAGCAAAACACAAATCCCATCAAAAGTAAAGGTTATGGGACCTTAACCCATCCTCAGGAGCTGAGCCCCCTCTTCTTTCAGACCCAGGACTCACCTGGGTCCCACGGAGATTACCTAAAAGGAAACCAGCCCACACAAAGGAGGGTGGAGTGAGGAATCCTGACCCAGCTGGATGGCCGGGATGTCCGAGGCTTAGCAGGGAGAACCAGCCAGACAGCAAGTCAGAGCCCAGGCAGCTGTCCTGGGTGGCACAGCTCGGCTCCAGGCTCGCCATGAGGGGTTCCAGGGACATTCTGCTCTCTCTCTTTGGAACGGTGCTGCTCTGCCTGACAGGTACCTAAAATTTGAGTCCAATTCTAAGAAGGGCCTGAGGGCCTGGACGCCCGGGTCTGAGGGAGGAGGGACCAGGGGCTCAGCCTCCTGGGTCTTGGTGAGGAAAGCACCTAGAAACTGCGCCTTCCCCACCGCACGCACGCAGCCCATCCCTCCCGTCTGTCATTCTCTCTGGCATCTGTCTTCCCGCACACAGCCAATTTGTGTGTCTGTGCACAACGGTGGGAGTTTGATTCCTGCATGTGTCTGTGCGTCCTCACGAGTCTCCTCGCTGGTGTGTGTTTCTCTGAACCAAATTTCAGTGTCCAGTTTTATGAAATTGCTTCAACAAATCTGTTTATCTCTCAACCTCATTTTCTCTACAAGAGCTGTGCTCATAAAGTTGCGTGTTTGTGTACCTCTGGTCTGGGGCGGGTCTGTACATATATGTTTATTTAATGTGTGCTTTCCTCTATGTGTACCTGCATTGCATGTCTCTATATATTTGTATCCATAAGTGGTTTTAAACTATATTTTTATGGTCTTATCTCCATGTAGCTCTAATCTGTGAGCTTGTGTTTCTTTCTTTTTGTTTGTTTTGGGTTTTTTTTGTTTTTTTTTTCCTCCGGTACCGGGGATCGAACTCACAACCTTGCGCTTGCTGGGCAGGCGCTGTGCAGCTGAGCTAAATCCCCAACGCCGGCATTGTGTTTCTTGAGTCTGCATTTCTCCCTGTCTCCATGTCTCACTACTTCTGCCTCGCTCCCTCCGGATGTGCTTCCCGGTCCCTCTGCATGTTGTCACTGTCACACACATCATCTTCCCTGGCCGCCTCCCGCGTGCTTGGCGCTGGGCGTCCACCCTGCAAGCCCAGTGATTATCTAGTGTGAGAACTCAAACCACCGCATGGCTGCGTCCTGCTGTGTATTTGCGACAGTAGCAGGAGCCGTGTCGGTTGTTAGTTTGGGCTGTCAGTGCAGTGTTTGGTGTGTGTGTGTGTGTGTGTGTGTGTGTGTGTGTGTGTGTGTGTTGCTGGGCTAATCGTGTATGATGTGGCCGGGCGTGCAGCTCCCTCTGCCCTTGGTTGCCGTGTGTCCCCTGTGTGAGTTTAATAAGGAAAGGGATGCACAGAGCCAGAGGGTGTGAATCACTTCCTTCTCCCTTATCTCCATCTCTGAGCGCTTCCTGGATGAGGGTGGGGATCTGGAAAGGTACAGAGGAAGAAATTGGACTGGCAGCTGCAGAACGTCCAAACCTGCTGCAGTAGCAGCGGACTCTATTCCCAGGGTGGACGGCCAGGCTCCAGCGCAGCAGAGAGCGCCGGCTGCCTAGCTGCAGGGGTGGGCGCGCGCCTGGGACGGGCTTCTCGCCTCACGAGCCCCTCCCCTAGGGTCCCGAGCCCTGCAGTGCTACAGCATGGAGCACATCTACTTCGGGCAGTTTGACCTCCGTGCCCTGCAGCTCCCCAACGTCTCCTGTTCCCGCGCATGCTCTGAGGTTGTCATGTCCCTGGACACTGGTGAGGGGTTGGGAGAGAGACGGAAAAGGAAAGAGGGGGAGGGGTGGAGATAAGGAATGAGGGAGGGAGAGGAGGGGACCAGGAGGAATGAGAAAGGGCGGGGTTTGGGTAGAAGTGGAAGGAAAGGGGGTGGGTGTGGTGGCACAGGCTTGTGATCTCAGCACTCTAGGAAGCTGAGGCAGGAAGATCCCAAGTTGGAGTCCAAACTGCAGACTTAGCAATTTAGAGAGACCCCCCGTCTCAAAATAAACAAAAATAAAGGGCTGGGAGGGCTGGGGATTTAGCTCAGAGGCAAAGCGCCTGCCTGGCAAGCGCAAGGTCGTGGGTTCGATTCCTGGTACTGGAAGAAAAGACAAAAAAATAAAGGGCTGGGGCTGTAGCTCAGTACGATGACCTCGTGTTCAGTCACTTGGGCCAAACAAACAAAGAGAGAAAGGGTAAGGCTGGGAGGAGGGCGAGCGGAAGGAGAAAGAAGTTACGGGTGGGAGCGTGGGGAAGGAGTAGAGGGCGGGAAAGAGGTTGGGGAGAGAGAGCAGAGGGAAGGGGGAGCGAGGTGGACCCAGCGGCGGAGCACAAGGCCCCTCCTCGTGCCGCCCAGGCTACCGCACCCCGCTGACCGTGGTGCAGAAGGGCTGCTGGGAGGGCCCGGTGACCGGCGATATGCACTCGCTTGAGAGATCGCTGCCGCCGGACTACACGGTAGTGCGTGGCTGCGAAGCTGACCTCTGCAACGCCAAACTCCAGACCCACGACAGCATCCCGGACCTGAGCCGAGGTGTGTGCGGGCGGCGGGGGCGTGACCTCCCTTGAGCACCTTCTCCCGCCTGAGCGGGCACTCCAGGCTCCCCTTTGGGCTGGGCAGACGTCCTGGTGCAGTGCGCAGCTCGCACTACCGTGCGGGGGGAACAACGTGCGTGCTTCCACTCTTTGGCAGCCCCGAACCCACAGACGCTCAGCGGCACGGAGTGCTACGTGTGTTTGGGGGTCCACCCCGAGGACTGCTCAGTGGAAAAATCCCGCCGGGTGCGGTGCCATCGGGACCAGAGCATCTGTTACCAGGGCAGTGGCCGAATGAACACCGGTGAGGAGCTGGGACGGTGGAAGCGCTGGGCAAGGGAGGTGGAGGTTGGTAAGACTCCAGACAGGCCCGACCGGGAGACCAGGGCCCTGGTCTCAGGGGGAGACCTGGGTCTAGTTTGAGAGGAGAGGCCTGGCCCTGGTGTCTAAGGTGGAAGCTCAGGCGCAGACGCCCCCTCGCTCTGACCCCTGCTCACTGCCCGGCCCAGGCAACTTCTCAGTCCCTGTGTACATCCGAACCTGCCACCGGCCCTCCTGTGTCGCCGTGGGCACCACCAGCCCCTGGACAGCCATCGACCTCCAGGGCTCCTGCTGTGAAGGCAACCTGTGCAATGGGGGCTCCCTGGACGTCCTCACAGCTGCGGCCCCCGCCCCACCCCGGGCACCCCACTCGCTGGCCCTGCTCCTCATGACTGCCCTGCTGGTCAGCGCTCTGGGGGCACCCCTGGGGCTCTCCGGGTAGAGGATGCTGGGCGGGTACCTGCACCTCCTGCTCACCGTGTCAGCCTGTCCTGGGCCACTGGAGAAGGTGGTGCAGACAAGAGGCGGCTCCTGTCCTCCTGGCCATGGTCCTCCCCGTCCCCCTCTCCTGCTTCCCCTCCCCCACCCTGCCTGCAGCTGGTCAGCGGGGCTGGAGGAAACGGCCCTGTCCCTGCCTCCAGGGAGGGGAGAGTCACCCACGCCCTGCCCACCTGAAAACCAGTCCAGATAACAGGTGGTATGCCAGGCACTGCGACACGGTCTCCTGGGCTCTCCCAGCCGCGGCTGTAGGACAGCCAGCGCGGTGTCTCTAGCAGCATCTCCCTGAGTGGCACAGAAAGCCGTTTCCTAACTGTGAGAAGCTGGGCTGCCTGGGTGGGAACCCGGCTCCGTCCTTCAGCCTGGGGGTGACCAGGAGCAAGGTGTTTAAACTCTCTGTGCCCCGTTTCCTCACCTGTCCGGTGGAGGTGAAAGTAAAGTCTGTGATGATGACGGACCTGTTTCCCGGTGGTTGTGGGGAGGACTTCGCGAGATCTGCTTGTAGCACCTGAGACACAGAAGTTGCCCAATAAGAGGGGTGGGGTACTGTCATCAGCCCATGTCACCGATGAGCAATCCGGGAGCCATGGCTGCGTGGCTGCAGCTCGCCTCTCTGGTGAGTGGAGGCCCAGGAGTCCCACCTCCAGCCCCAGGGTCCCCTAAGCAACCCCGCCTCCCAAACACGTGCACATTCAGTCATTTGGCAGATATATGGACAAAGCAGGCCTGGGGAGATGTGGGCAGATTTCCTGGAGGAAGAAAATCTTGAGCAAAAATCCTAAGGGATAACTAAGAGTTGGCAGAGGGAAGCAGGAGGAGGGGTATTCCAGCTGGAGGCCACAGCCTGGACAAAGGTTTGCAGGCAGGAACACAGGACACATGAGACACTGCCGTGCACGTCACACAAATGGAGACTGACAGCAGACCCTCTTGTGCACGTCTTACACTGTTCTTTCCCCGCTCATCCTTTCTCCAACAACCCACTGAAGCAAGCGCGAAAGGGAGTTGCATCTTGCTTTGGTCTGAATATTTGCCCATCCCCCATAGCAACCAGGAAGCAGAAAGGAAAGGGAGGAGCCGGGACAGACCCTTCCAGCCACACCCCGGTGACTCACCTCCAAGGAGGTTCCATCCCCTAACAGCACCTTCAGCTACTGAACTCATCCAGAGATGAGCATAGCATCCCGTGATCCGACCACCTTGGCTGACATGGCTTCCTTGTTAGCAGCAAGGCCATCCTGCCATGTTTTACTTCTTCAACATGCCCTGGCTTGTCCTTCCACTTTCTGCCATGAATTGAAGCAATGTGAGACCCTCATGGAGGCCAAGGATGCTGGCACTTCCAGCCACTAGAACCATGACCCAAAATAGACTTCTATACCTGATAAACTACCCAGTCTCGGGTATTCTGGTATAGCAACATAAAAGAGACTAAGGCAGTGGTCCTGCCTTTTCCCCACTATGGTGAACGTGGAACTTCTCAGAGATGCTCTTGGGTCCCAGACATGGTTCTCCTTGGCCCCACTGTGTGGCAGTCACCCATTTCCTCTTGAAAGCTAAGATCAGTCACCCCATAAAATAGAGTGATCTTCTTTTTCTGTTGATTCAGTGGCTTGGGGACCCCAAAATGACCAGATGGCAGCATCATCTTCCAATTCAGAGGAACCACTGCCGTGTCTCAGGATTCTTTCCTTGGGAACTGAGACCTCCATACCGGCAGAGCTCAAAATTGGGACAGGAAGCAAACTTTCTGCAAGGGGACATTAGGTGTAACCAGGAAGGAGCCCTTGCTACCCTCTAGGTACCCAGGGAGGGTGTGGAGGAGACAGCACTGAGTATTTGTCATTGACTCAGAGCAGTTGCTGCATCCTCTAAGGTGGAACCCCATCCTTTCAGGGTGTGGACTCAAAACCAGCAACAATAACTAAGTCATTCCATGGGTTTATCACATGAACTGCTTCAAGTGAGCCCCACGGGCATGAGCCCATTGCCACATCCACTCACTCTGTAGTGAGTTCCTTGCTCAGAAGACATTCTGCAGTCTTGGGGATGGATAGTGGGGGACAGTGGGAAGAAGAAGGAGAGCCCTTAATCCCCCAAGCTTCCATTTATGAACAAAGGACCACAGATCTTGGATGACAAGCTGAGTGATAGTACAGAAACATCCAGCTGATGAAACTTGGATTTATACACATTCCATCCCTATCTACCACTCGCGGATTGAGATCTTCCCTTGCTCCTGGCCACACAGTAGAAACTGAGGCCACAGAGGTGAGGATCTGGAGGAGCTCCCAGCATGAGGAGATGCAGTTCCACACTTGGATAGTTGCAAGTCTGCGCCGGAGGCTGAGCAGGAGCAAGAGTAGGCAGACGGGGAGAGAGACACGCCGAGGCTGGTGCCATAGGGAGGAGAGGCTGGCGACAGCTCTTAGGGCACGCCAGACAGACGGAGGGAACTAGCATTCCAGACAAAGGGACGAGCTTTTGTGGAAACAGAGATCCAGTGACAGAAGTAATCTTAGGGGGATCCAACAAACACACATCATTCATTCTGTGCTGGGTAACCCTGGAGAGCTCTGCCCTTGAAGAAGTCTTGACTGACAGCTGACATAGTGTAGGGTCCAGATGGCCACCGCCCCCAGAGCGTCTGACACAGTGAGCAAAGGAGGTGATTGGGCTGGAAGAGCCGGCAGGGGGAAGGGCCCGAGGTGGATGGAGTGGGGATGGTGTTCCAGGCAGAGGGACCGGCTTGTGCGGTGGCTAAAAGAACATGTCAGATGGCAAGGAGATAGCAGGGCAGAGGCAGAAACACCAAGCAGCACAGAGTAGAGAGCAAGGGTGGTGAACAAATCTTAACAACCTGCTCTTCCGGTGAGTCTGGAAACCCACAGTGAGTCAGACCCAGTCCCGCCCTCCTGGTCTGGAAAAAAGACAGTCGCAAACCTGGAGGCTCAAGGTTGGGAAAACGTGAAGTATGAGGGGCAAAGCGAATTCCAAAGGGGAGACCAGGGAGGGCTTCTGATGGGAATGGATCTCCAAGGAACAACCAAAACAAGTGGAAACCAGCAGAAAGCGGAGGAAAGGAGTTCCAGGCAGGAGGAATTTGCACAAAGACTCGGGATGTGTGTAAAGGTGAGAGAGAGGAGAAGGAAAAGGGTAGCAGGGCCCCCTCAGGGCCTAGAATGTCACATGTGCTGTCCCCTGCAGCCAGCGGGGAGACATGGGAGGACTGAGAGAAGGAGGTGCTGATGACAGCCAGGTGGGACTGGAGTGGAGAGGCTGGGGGGGGAGGCTGGCGACGGGGGTCTCTCACTCCTGGTCTCCACGGCCAGTGGACGCTCAGTGTTAAAAGGCTGGAGGCAGAAGGATGGATGGGTTAGGAAGAGCTTGTCTTGGTTACTTTTCTCTCGTTGCTGGGACAAAATATCCAATGCCCAAAATTTAGGAAGGCAAGGTTTATTTAGCTCACAGTTTGTGGAGGTTTCAGTCCATACTCAGCTGGCTACAAGGCAGGGTGGCAGAGGGCAACCATTCAAGGCGGCGCAACACAGCAAAAGCAACAAGCACACAAGGGAGGACTGGTGGCAAGCAGCCTCTTCCTCTCCCTCACATATGCAAACTATCCACCCCAGGGCGGGTGTAGCTCTCACACCCATAATCAATCAAACTCTAAAAGCCTGCCCCATGACTGCATGAGGCTTTGGGGGGACACCCAGGCACAAACCATAACAGAGCTCCTGTGTGAGGTTAGTGGGGAGGGGACCTGATCCCAAAGAGGGACACAGGACAATATTCCTTTGCAGTGTGCCTTATGACTCCATGGAGACTCACTATAATTTGTCCAAAATTTACCTTGACATTTTATGGGTTTTTTGCACCTATTACTATTCCATTCTTTTGTTGTTGTCATTGTTTTTGTTTTGTTTTGTCTTTTTGAGACAGGGTCTTGCTATGCAGTTCAGGCTGGCCTTGAGCTCACTTTGTAGCCCAGGCTGGTCTCTAACTTGCAATGATCCTCCTGCCTCAGCCTCGCCAGTGCTGGGATTACAGGAGTGTGCCACCACACCCAGCCTCCATATTCCATTTTTTAAAAATGTCAGAAGCAAAGTCAGTGCTAGAGGTCAGGCCTTTGGACTTCTGCATTTTGGCTTTTGTATTTTTTCTGGTGGTGATGCCATTGGGAACTGAAGTCAGAGTCTTAGGCATGCTAGACAAGTGCTCTATGATTGAACTCCAGCCCTTGTTATTTTATTTTGAGATAAGGCCTCACTAAGTTACTCAGGCCTGTCTTGAACTTGTGATCCTCTTGCCTCAGCTCCCCACCAGCTGGAATTACAGAGTGCAACACCATGCCTAGCTAGTATTTGGCCTTTTAACTTTGGTGACAAATATGAGAACACTAGTTTTCCCCCGTGTATTACTTGGGAAGGGGTACAAGAGAATGTGTCGGTATTGGGTGTGGTGGTGCACACCTGTAATCCCAGCACTCAGGAGGCTGAGGCAGGAAGACTGCAGCCAGTTTGAGGCCAGCCTATGATATATAGTGAGTTCAAGGCCAGCCTGAACTACATAGTGAGACCCTATCTCAAAAAATGAGAGAGAGAGCAAAAGAGACACACAGAGAGAGAGAGAGAGAGAAGGAGGAGGGAGAGGGTGAAGGAGAGGGAGAGAGAATGAGAGTGTGTTGAAGAGGGAGATAGCTTGATTGAAGGGGTGGTTACATATGTCCATGAATAGGCAGAACTGCACCAATCTTCACACTTAAGATTTTGGAGCCAGAGAGACAGCTTAGCAGCACAGCACCTGCCTGGCAAGTGCAAGGTCCTGAGTTCAATTCCTGGTACCAAAAATTCAACAGGAGAAAAAAATTAAATACAACCATAATTAATCACATCATGTCTGGGATTTGCATTAAAATAACACAGGAAGTAGGTAGAGCCATAGATACAATGCATTTGAGGCTGGGTGTGATGGCGCGTGCCTGTAATCACAACACTCCAGAGTGCTGAGACAGAGAGATAGAGATGGATCGAAAGTTTGAGCCCAGCCCGGGCAATTTAGCAACTTAGTGAAACCTTATTTCAAAATAAAAATTAAAATAACAGGACTTGGATGTAGTTCAGTGCAAAGGTCCTAGGTTCCATTCTTAGTGCTGGGGGAAAAAAACAAAAGCAACTGAGGGGCTTCGTGGAGCACTTGCCTAGCATGTCCAAGGCCCTGAGTTCAACTCCTAGGATTGAAAAGAAAGTTATTTATTAGGTAGACATGGTGCCACATACCTGTAGTCCCTGTTCCTTGGAAGTCTGAGGCAGGTGAATCACTAGAGTCTGGGAGTTCAAAGCCACTCTCCACAACATGGCCAGACCCATTTCAGGTCCAGAAGATTAACGAATAGATAAATCAAATGCAACTGAACCCACAGCGACCCATCCACCCCCTCCCTGGTGCACTCAGAACTCTCCTCAGCGGTGCAGGTGATGCAAAGCCTAAATCTTACACGAGACATCGTCACCCCACCGCCACCAAGTCCCCACCCTTCCCAGTTCAGGGGAAGGGAAACCCGGGTCAGCACCAAGGACAGATCCATAGAGTTTGGTCTCAGAACCAGGGGCGAGGAATTCAATCAACTAAAGTGGGGGAACAAACGAAAGGGAAATGCCGTCTTTCTTACCTCCAAGTCAGTGCAGGGAGAACCAGAGGCTGTAGCTGAACAACAGCTTGTCAGTACCGTGGAACAAGAGCATTCCTTCAGCAATCACTCACTGGGTACCCACGATGTGCAGGCATCATTTTATACGCTGCTGACTGGAAGGTCTGTCCTCAAACAATCAGAGAAGTAGGAACACAGGATTGTTTTGTATAAGACAGGGCCATGAAATGGGACATGGGGTGATTGAAGAGGATGGGGAGCTCATTTTTGAAGAAATGATCCAGAAAGACATTATATTTGAATGGAGAACTGAATGAAGAGTGGGAATTAGGACATTGGAAGGAAATGCATTCAGGCCAAGGGAGCACAAAATGCCAAGATCCTGAGGCAGAAAATAGCCTGGCATGGCCAGGCATGGTGGCACACACCTGTAATCCCAGCACTCAGGAGGCTGAGGCAGGAGGATCATTGTGAGTTCGAGGCCAGCCTGGGCTACAAACTGAGCTCAAGGCCAGCCTGAACTACATAGTGAGACCCTGTCTCAAAAAGACAAAAAAAGAGAGAGAGAGAGAGAGAGAGAGAGAGAGAGAGAGAGAGAGAGAGAGAAGGAAGAAAGGAAGGAAGGAGGGAAGGAAGGAAGGAAGAAAGAAAGAAAAAAAGAAAGAAAGAAAGAAAGAAAGAAAGAAAGAAAGAAAGAAAGAAAGAAAGAGCGAGCGAGCATAAAATAGCCTGGTAGTTTGAGGATCAGCCAAAAGGCCACTGTGATAAAGCAAAGTAAACACAAGAGAAGGAGGGGAGAGGTGTTCTGACAAGATAGGAGGCAACTCAGTGAGAGAAAGAGACAGAAAAATACGGGAAATTATAGAAGACAGCAGAGACTGACCAAGAGAGGCTCAGAGGCAAAAAAAAAAAAAAAAAAAGTAAAAAAAAAAGTAAAAGGAATTTATGTAGTATAATCTATAGAGT
>NW_004955555.1:1502383-1513126 GCF_000276665.1 Chinchilla lanigera | reverse complement strand
AAAAAAAAAAAAAAAAAAAGTAAAAGGAATTTATGTAGTATAATCTATAGAGTGTAATTTCCACTACCAATTCATTTCCCTGCATATTCATCTATATCCACAGCCATCCTCAGCAACAGTGAGGTCCCAAGCTCCTCTGATGATGAGGAGAGCTGAGTTCCCACCAGGAAGGCCAACGTGACAACCTTCTCCAGGAGACTGAGCACCGCACCATCTTCCCCTCTGGAACCAGGAAGCGATGCTTAAAGTGAAGGACCAGAGCTCCCCACAATGAACTGCAGCCATCCTCAGCGACAGTGAGGTCCCGAGCTCCTCCTCCAAAGAGAAGAGCCAAGTTCATCAGGAAAGCCCGCATGCCAAGCTCCTTCCAGAGAATCAACAGCTCCTTATAGGCCCAACAGCTTCCAAAAGCTTCCCAACAGCTTCCAGCAGCTTCCAAAAGCTTCCCAACAGCCTCTAAACTTCTTCCTCTCCAGTTCTGCCTCTTATGCTGCTGGCAGCCATCCTCAGCTGGGCCTCCTACACCCAGCGCCACGCTGACTCCGTTCAGCTGGGGGTTACAAGTTGACCACTAGTTATCAATCCACCACAACTTGGAACACACAGAGGTGAGCAGGAGAGTATACCAATTGCTACCGTTATGTCACAAAGCACTCCAAAATGTAGTGTCTGAAAACCAAAACCTTATTATTTCTCGTAATTCTGAGGGCTGATGGTGCCCTCTTGCTGGTGTCTCCTGAGGCCTCACACGGCTGCATCCTGCAAGCCTGAGCTGCAGTTTTTGCTGAGCTGCACTATTTCCAGATGGTCCCTCTCCGGGGGACGAGCTTGAGCTTCCTCACAGCATAGTGGTGTTAGAGTTCTAAAAGCATGAAAATGGAAGCTTCTGGTGCCTTCACAATCACCCGCAGTTGACATCCTTTCAGTTGCATTCTACTCGTCCAAGCAAGTTACAAACCAGGGGTAGTGGTACATGCCAGCACCCTGGGAGGCTGAGGAGGATCAGAGGAGGAGGATCAGGCCTGGGAGGATCCAGGAGGATCACAAGTTTGAGCCCTGTCTGGGCAACCTAGCATTTTTGCAAGACCCTGTCACAAAATAAAAAATAGGGACTGGGGATTTAGCTCAGTGGCACAGTGCCTGCCTGGCAATCACAAGGTCATGAGTTCGATCCCTGGTACAGGAAAAAAAAAAAAAAAAAGCAAAATAAAAAATAAATAAAGGCCTGTGGATGTAGCGCTGTGCAAAGAACTGAGTTGAACCCCCAGTACTGCAAAAAAGCAAAGAAAAAAGTCACAAGCCAGCCAGATTGAAGGAAAGGGTCTCGCTCTACCTCCTGGGAGAAGCCATACAGCAGTACACCAGGGGAGGACTCACTGTCAGCCAGCCCCGGGGGTGATGTCCCACAGATGCCTGACACAGATCAGGCCGGTGCTGAGAGCTCCGCTACCCCACCTCGCCTGAGCCTCCGAAGCCCTGTTGCCTGCGTGCCATTCCCATCCTACAGAGCCCACAGGATGGCAGCTAACTGGTCTCCGCTCTGCCTCTGAACAGCTGCCGGTGTGTTACATTCCACACAGAGACAAAACCAGTGACCCGTCAAGGCTTCACACAGAGACCTTTGGACCCAGCTTCTGTGTGTGTGTGTGTGTGTGTGTGTGTGTGCGCGTGTGTGCACGCACGCATAGCTGTGCACCTGTGTGTGCACATATGTATATGTGTTAACTTTATAATAGTCACGGGTGTTAGTTGGTGCAGAACACAGATATAAAGGAGAAAATAAAAAACAGAGAGAAAAGGGGAAAAGGGAAAGGCATTTATTTGGAGACTAAGACCAAGAGCTAGAAATAGCAGAGTAAGTCCAGTGAGAGACAGACAGAATCGGAGCGAAGACTGTGAGAGACGGAGATTGATGGGCCGACCTGGTCTCTCTCCTTCAGCCTGGAAGTGCCATGAGGGCCAGGATTTTGTCTGTTTTCTTCATTACTAATCCCCAACTTTTAGAGCTGTGCCTAGGGCTGGGGATGTAGCTCAGTGGCGCAAGTGCCTGCCTGGCAAGTGCAAGGTCCTGAGTTCAATTCCCCGTACAAAAAAAAAAAAAAGAAAACAAAAAAACCAAACCATAGAGCCATGTCTACTGCCCTCAATATACTCTATTTTGACCAGACAGGAAGCTAAAGTAGAGTGCCTGCAGTTCCTAAAGTCACCACGAGGTGGGAGTCTTCTTACTCCCTGGAGCTTCTAAATGTCAAAGTCCGAGAGACAGCTTCTGCCCCACAGGCCTCGAACTTTCAGGATGTCTTCCCTGGGGCTCAGCCTTGCCTTTCCCTGCACAAGCCCTGGGCGATGAGTGACCTTTCCATCCGGACACCCTCTTCTTCACTTCCCCACCACCACCCTGGCTAGTTAAACAACCCTTTGTTCTTGGCCCCTTCCGGCTGGGCCCCGAGGCACCTGGGTCTCTTCCAGGCCCGGAGATGGGCCTGGGACAAAGGTAGGACAGTTGGGACAAAGCCAAAGAAAAGTCCTGGGGACTATGGAATCAGTTATTCCAGTCTTCCTGGACCAGGAGTGTGGGAACCAGCACCTCTTCCTTCAGACCTGGGGGTCCAGGCCCAGCCTCCTCCCTCAGACTTGGGGGTCAGGAACCAGCCTCCTCCTTCAGACCCGGGAGTCTAGGCCCAGCCTCCTCTCTCAGACTCGGGGGTCCAGGCCCCAAGCCTCTTGAGCTCCTCGCTGTACTCTGAAGTCCCGTGGTATTCTCTCTCCCCTCCTTACAGAGAGCCCCTCTCTCCCTCACTCTTCCTTCAGGGTTGAGCCCAGTCTGAGTCACAGGAAGCCCAGGGCCCTGAGTCACCCCCACTCCATGGCTGGCCCCTCCCTGAGCTGGAGAGAGCTGGCTCTAGAGAGGTGTTTCCTACCACTGATCCCGCAGCCCAGAGCTTCAGTGCAGAGGCAGATACCCTTCCCTCCTCGAGGGCTTGTCCCACCACCCGACACTCCCACCACCCGACCAGGCACCTCCTGTCCCCAGCCTTTCTGCAGGGGTCCGTTTGGAGACCCAGTTTCTCCCTACAGTCAACTTCCATGTCTTGATTCAAGTTTTTTTCTTTCTCTTCCTCTTTGGATCCCTTTTCTCTCCTTGTCTTAGATTTTTGTTGTTGGTGATTTTTGTTTTGTTTTGTTTTTGCAGTGCTGGGGACAGAACCTGTGGCCTTATGCATGCCAAACACAAGCTCTACCGCTGAGTGACACTCTGGGTGTCTCTGATTCTCTCTCTCTCTCTCTCTCTGTCTCTGTCAGTCTCTGTGCTTGTTTCTCAAGAGTACCTGACCTGGGGCTGGGGCTGCGGCTGCATGGCGGCTTTTAACCTTTCAGGAAACCACAGTCTCTCTCTGGTTCACAGCCCCCAGTGGAGCTGTGGTAGATCTGGAAGACGCAAGGCTGTCCACAGCTGTGCTGGGCAGCACCAGAGATAAACCGAGGCAGAGCTGAGAAAAGAGAGAGTCGGAGGGAGACCTGGAGACGGGGAGGGAGTAAGACAGACAGAGCTATGAACTGAGACAAAGATAGAAACAGCTCCGGAAACAAACAGAACGACGCATAAAGGGGACAGAGACAGAGACACAGGACGGTGAGTGCAGAGGGGCCCCGAGGCAGAGACACTGGCAAGGAGAAAATGAAAGAGGGAAGCAGAGAGGGACCAAGGGTGGAGACAGAGGCAGAGATGCAAGAGTCGGGAAGCTTTGAAGAGGGGAGGCGGGGAGAGACCGAGGAAATAGACCAGTGACGGAGACACAGAGATACTGAGAGGGGCAGGAACTGAAAGAGACACAGCCACGGGGGGAGAAAAGTGGAGGCCGTGCTAGGGGCAGTGGTGCAAGCTGGTGATCCCAGCACTCTGGGAGGCTGAGGCAGGAGGATCACAAGTTTGAGCCCAGCTTCTAGGACTTAGCAAGACCTTACTGCACAATTAAAAAAAAAAAAAATTCTTTAAGGGTGGGGATATGGCTCAGTGCAAATGAACTGGGTTTCATCCCCAGTCCTGGGAGGAAAAAGAAAAAGGGAAAATGGAAACAGGAAGACGAGGAAGGCAAATCCCAAGGTGTCCAGAGGGGAGACGCTGAGAAGGGACAGGGAGGAAGGGGAGAGGGGAAGGCCGCAGGGCTCAGGGGCGGTGTGAGCAACAGGGGTGCTGCTTGCCTCAGATCACCGCAGCCGCACTTTCTCCAGACAGACGCACAAGTGGAGTCCGGGTGTGGGGTGTGTCTCCACCCCTCCCGCCGTGTGTCACCGGACTGGGAATTGTGCGTGTGCCATGGGGCAGGGCACCCCCACCGGCTGCGTTTTTGTCACTGGGCGTGTCTGTGTGTGTGGTTTGGTGTCTCTGGGTGTGCCTGTGTGGGTTGCGTTGGTGTGTTGCCAGACATGTCTGTCCGAGTGTCTCGTTCCCCTGCGGCTGGCGGGCCGCGGGCCGTGGGATCCGGGGAGGGAGAGGGGTTGCGTCTGCGTGTTCTTCTCCGAGTAGGTCCGCAGGCCACCTGCTATGTCATGTGATCAGTGTGCACCGCCCTGCGAGGTGTTTTTGTGCGACCACGTTGGTGTGTCCCTGTGATTTGTGATGGGAGTGTTTGGATTTGTGTCTCGGTACACAGTGTATAGATCCTTGTGTTACTTTTGCCCTGTTGTGTGCTGTCGCGTCCTACATTGTGTGTCCCTTTAGGAGTCACTGGGCATCACGCTGCACTGCATTCACCGTGTGTGTCCGTGTGCTGTGGCCTTCCGTGTGTGACACCGCACATCGCTCAGTGACGTAGCCTGCATCATGTGCGTGGTTGTGTCTTGTGTGGCCCAAAGAGGGCATGCTGTCTGACCGTGGGCATGTGCTGTTGGGCCCTGCGTTGTACACTGTAGATCTCTGTGCACGTCCATTCACACTGCTCTCTGCCTGTTCGCTTGAACTGCGCTGTGTGCAGGGCATACTGTGTGTGAGCAAATCAGTGTGCATTGTGAATCGTCTTGATGGCTCTATGTATATGATCATGGGTGACCACGACACATATCTGTGTGTTTCTCTGTGCTAGCTGGCCAGGGCTCTCACAGCCATGGCTCTGAGCGTTGTGTGTTTGCACTGCCAGGTGCCATCCCGGGAGTGTGTTGTGTCTGGGACTTCACAAGTGCCTTGTTTCCACGTGTGTGCTGTGTGTGGTGGCATCTGGGTCTGGCTCTGCCGACCCAGACTGCGTGTCTGAGGAGCACTGCGGTGTGGCACCCCGTGTGTGATGTCTGGGTGTGGCTCTCGGTCGCCACCAGTTTTGAATATAACGTTCGCGCCTGTGTGTGGACAATGTCTGGGTAGCCATGTGTGCCAGGGGACGCTGCCTGCCCAGCTAAGTGCCGGCGTGTGTCACACACCGTGTGTGTGGTGTCTGGGTGTGGCTGTGGGTTTCAGAGCTCCTCGGGAGTTGTGAGTCACTCGGTGTAGGTCGTGCAGTGTGCCTTAGTGTGTGAGGATCCGTCCCCGGCCGTGGGGTGTCCTGTGGTGTCCGGTGGGGGGGGTGTAGGTGTGTGTCACAAGGTGCAGCCGGCTGTAGGCACAGCCCATTGTGTGTCAGTGTGTGTCCTTGCCCACGTGGATGGGTGCCTCTTCCCTGCTCTGACCCAGACACACCCCAACCCCTCCTTAGTCTGGGAGGGGGGGTGGGGAGCCTCCCCCTACCCAGAGCCCTCCCCGCCCCTCCCGCCCTGCCCTGCAGCCGTTACCACTCCCCAGAGGGCACAGGGCTCTGCAGTGCCTCTGCCTCGGAGCAGAAGCCCCAGCGCGAGCTGAGCAGCCGGTGGCCTGGAAGCCAAAGTGGCTGCCATTTGCCTACTGCGAGGTGGGGGACCTTGGGCAGGAAGCTGGCTGAGCCTCAAGACCTCAGGGGCCATGGGCGGGGACCTGGTGGCTGGCCTGGGGGCCCTGCGGAGGCGAAAGCGCTTGCTGGAGGAGGAGAAGTGGCTGGCCGGCTGGGCGCTGGCACTGGCGGGAACTGGCATTGGACTCATGGTGCTGCACGCGGAGATGCTGTGGTTCGGGGGGTGCCCGGTGAGTGGAGCACTAACCTGGGGCACTAACCAGGGGCTTGGACCCCTGGGTCCGAGCGGGGTGGAGCTGGGGGCTTGGTCTCCTGGTCTAAGGGAGAAGGGACTGGGGATCTTGACTCCGAAGACCTGAAGGAGTTAGAGTCTGGGGTCCCTCGCTGCAAAAGGAAGGGAGGAAGGGGCCTAAGAAGTTGTGATCAGATGAAGGAGGTCTGAGCCCCGGGAGGGTGAACCCCTACCAGGGTTGGGAGTGGAGGGTGGAGAGGGACCGACTTCCTTCGGCAGGGAGAGGCTCCCTGCTCCTTATCTAAGCTCCACCACCAGTTCCCCAGCGCCTGGGCAGCAGGGGTCAGAGCCCAGAAGAGACCGGCTGGGGGCAGGGCTGGGAAACCGATCCCCGTCTAGACGCCCCCATCTCTATCCTTTAGCTCAGTGGCCCCCTGGAATTGACCTGCCATTCAGTCCAGGAGGGAAGGGAGTGCAGGGGCGAGTTTCCAGTAGCCCAGGCTCCTGAGCCTCAGGGGAGCAGGGGCGGGGGTCTGAAGGAGGAGGCTGAGAGATCTGGGGGAAGAGGTGCTGCTCTGAGGACAAGTGGGGAGTGGAGGGGGTAGAACAAGTCTCAGCAGGCTCCCGGAACACTGCAGCTCCGGGCTAGGCAGAGCGGGGCAGGTAGGGGGCAGGAGCAAACCCCAGGCTTGACGGGGAGCAGAATTGCTCAACAGGAGAGGAGAGGCTGCAGCTCTGTCTGGTGCAAAGGCTGTGCCGCTGGGCCGTGGGGTTGGGAGGGGGCTCCTGAAGGTTAGGTTGGGAGGACTCCGGGGGCCTGGAAGCCTGGCTCTGGACTGAGGGATCGGGAAGTGGACAGCTCTGAAGTGACCAGCAGGAGGGTCAAGGCAGGCCAGCTTCCTCTGTCCGGGCAGGAGCAGAGAGGGCAGCGGCATGGAGGGGGTGGGACGCCCGGGCTCATGCCAACAGGAAGCGTGGCCTGGGGCCTGCCCGGCGCTCCCACGCTTCACCACCGCGCCCAGCAGGGGAGGTGGGGACGCGGCAGCAGATGCAGGGGGACAAGGGGCTTCCTCCCCAGTCCCTTCCCCGCCTTCTCCAACTCGCAAGCCTTCCTCCCCCCACAGTCTGCCAGGCGGGGGCCCTAGTGGTAGGAAGCGTAGGGGGTGTAGCTGCTTAGCTCTTTGAGCTTAGGTTCCTGGTGCAGAGTGAGGGTGAGGGTTCAAGTCCAGGGCCACAGGGTCCTCCTCAGCTCCTCGCTCACCCCTGCCTGTGACTCCGCTGTTTCCTCCCCACCTCCACTGCAGTCTGACTGAACCCGTGCTGTGAGGCCCGGACACCTGCTCCCCGGGGGGCGGGGGCTGCAGGACAGGCAGGTGCAGACAGCTGGGGAGGACAAGGCGCCAGGACGGGGCTCCGGGCCCGGGCTGTGGAGGAGGGTGAGGAGGAAAGGCTACCGGAGAAGCGAGCTGCACTGCAGAGAGCGCAGGGGGCTGCGTCCCACTGGAGCAAGAGAGCGCGAACCGGGGAGGCCTGGAAGGATGACGGGGGTGGGGAAGCCTGGGGACAACAGCACCATTGTTCAGGGAGGGGTGGGGGAGGGCCCCCCGGGGCAGGAAACTGGCCCTCTTCCCCTGCTCAGAGGCGGCGCCCTGGCCCAGGCCCAGCCAGGGGAGCTGGCAGCAACTTGGGAGAAACAGGTGCAAGGCTCAGAGTAGGAAGCCCAGGTGGCCCCCTTCCCCAGACAGCAGCCCCCAGACAGGGACCCACCCATCAGGGAGCTCAGCAGTCCCAGTTTCTTCTAAATCCTTCCCTCCAGAATTCTAGATTCCTCCAAGGTATTGCCATACAAAGAGAGGAAAAACAGTTCCGGTGGTTTCTGGAGGCCCCGTGCTTCCGGCCAGATCTGCCCTGGGCTTAGAGCCAGAGACGGGGCAGGAGGAGCGGGGAGAAAATGCAGGGGCAGGGCTGGGGGGGCGGGGCTCTTAGAGCCGGGGCTGGGGTCTCGGGGATTCAGTCCCCCGGATGAGAGCAGCGAAGTGTGTCATTTAGTTCTCTGCGACTGAATGATACTTGCTAGGCTCTTCTGGAACCGGGAGGGAGCTGAAGTTGGCTTCTAGGGCAGGAGCAGCCAGCTGGGAAGGGAAGCGGGAAGGGAAGGGGCGCTCTCAGGAGAACAGATGCCTTTCTCTAGATGCTCTGCTCACGTAACTGAGCAACTGTTCTCTCTGAACAGACAGAATGCAGAGAATGTGAGCTGCAAGGCCTCGCTTCCGGGATGGGGGTCTCCTAAGAAGAGCCGAGAGGAAGGTCGGGAGGGACAGGGTGGACCGTTGGGAAGGATGAGACCCGTCTCTCTGGGAACCAGAGGGTGGTTTTGGACGCTTCCAAATGCAGACTCAGGAGGAACTGGTGTGGGGTTTGGAAACAGGGAAGGACAGCGGAGGGACTGGCTGGCTGGAGGCCTGGACCTCACTGGCTTTCTGTCCTCCCGCAGTGGGCGCTCTACTTGTTCCTGGTTAAGTGCACGATCAGCCTTTCCACCGTCCTGCTGCTTTGCTTTATTGTGGCCTTCCATGCCAAAGAGATCCAGGTAGGACCCCCAAATCCTACGCACCCCGTTAGACCGCCCACCCCACCACCTGATCTGAGACAGGAGAAGCCAGAGACAGACGGTGGCACCAAGGCTCCCTGTGCAGCCCCATGTTGCCCATGGCCTCGCTCCTGCGTACTCAGGGACGCTGAGAGCTCCTGCCTTCCCGGCCCCCGGTCTCCCCTGCTTCTGCCCACTGGTCTTTGTCCACTCGCCCCCGGGTGGTCTCTGCCCGCCATTGTATCCTTGCTATTCCAGTCCCAGGCCGCCTGAGGTACCACCTAGTGCCTGCCCCTGACTTCCCCATCCCCGGGCCACTCTCACCCACATCCCACCTCCCATCTCCCCAGGTCCTGTTGGTGCCATACATTGGCATACACCCTGGAGATAATGCCATGCATGGTAACCCCAGCACATAACAGTCCTGGCACCTAAGAGGCACTCGGTAGAAAGTACGCAGTAACACCTTCATTAATAACAGTCCTAAGCTGGGCGTGGTGCTGCGCGCCTGTAATCTCTGCACTCTGGAAGCAGGAGCAAGAGGATGCAAGTTCAAGCCCAGTTGGGGCAACTTAGTGAGTTAGTGGGACCCTGTCTCCAAGTAAAAACTAAAAAAAGGGGTGGGGATGTAGCCAGTGCAAAGGTCCTGGGTTCAACCCCCAGTACAAGTGTGTGTAAAGTGAGTGTGTGTGTGTGTGTGTAAGATAGAGCAGTTAATTCGCCTGGGCTCCTGATCTTGTAGCCTAGTGCACCACTCCCCACCTAAGAGATCTGGACCTTGGTTTCCAAATCTGCAAAATGATAGCGAGAACATCAGTGTCACATTCACAGAGTCAGGACATGAAAAGGGGGTGGGTCAGTGCCCAGTGCCTTGGAAGCCCTCAGTAAACGTTTGCTATTGTTATTGCTATGACAATTACTACTAGAGTCCCCAGAAGCAAGGGTAGAAGAGGCTCTAGAAGGTGAATGGAGGCTCCAAAGAACGTTTTGTTCACTACAAGCCACAGCATATAGAACATGGCCAGGCACACAGTAGGTGCTCAGTTAGTGAACATGACTGGGCGCATAGTAGGTACTCAGTGTCCAAGGAATGCAAGTTCTATCCCCACCCCCGCCCACGGTACTGGGTATGGAGCCCAGGGCCTGGCGCGCTGGGCAAGCGCTCTGCCACTGACTGAGCTGCACCCCAACCCGGACTGTACGTTCTGGACTTGGGCATAAACTGCGGGGAGGGGACGAGGCGGAACCAAGTCCTCCTGAGCTCCTGCCCCGCTCCTTCCTCAGCCCTCCCAGCCCCACGCCCTGCGCTCTCTCTCCCCCTCCAGGGCCAGCGACGCCCCACCTTATCTCGGGGCACAGCCTGGCGGGCCGCCGCCTGACCTGCACCTGACCCCCTCCCCTGTCCGCCCTTCCCGGCAGCTGTTCATGACCGACAAC
The DNA here is from genome assembly GCF_000276665.1 of Chinchilla lanigera. Classification (NCBI taxonomy): domain Eukaryota; kingdom Metazoa; phylum Chordata; class Mammalia; order Rodentia; family Chinchillidae; genus Chinchilla; species Chinchilla lanigera. The sequence goes on along the minus strand of NW_004955555.1, from coordinate 1,503,009 downwards.
GGGCTCCGAGACTGGCGCGTGGCGCTGACCTGGCGGCAGGTGGCGCAGATCTTGCTGGAGCTGGCGGTGTGCGGACTGCACCCGGCACCCGTGCGGGGCCCGCCTTGCTCGCTGGGCTCCGGGGCGCAGCGGGCCGTCACGCAGGCCTGGCCGAGCTTCCTGAGCCAAGGGGAGGCGCTGCTGTCGCTGGCCATGCTGCTGCGCCTCTACCTGGTGCCCCGCGCGGTGCTCCTGCGCAGCGGCGTCCTGCTCAACGTGTCCTACCGCAGCATCGGCGCGCTCAACCAGGTCCGCTTCCGCCACTGGTTCGTGGCCAAGCTGTACATGAACACGCATCCTGGCCGCCTGCTGCTGGGCCTCACGCTTGGCCTCTGGCTCACCACAGCCTGGGTGCTGTCCGTGGCCGAGAGGTGAGAGCGGCCTGGGGCGTGGGGTTGGGGGGCTACCTGAAGCACCTGCGGCTGCAGACAGTGGAGGCTGCCCTGTGCGATCGTGCAGGTTGAGGCCAACAGCGGGCCAGGCTCACATTTCCACTTCTGTTCTCGGCTGCGTTAGGCCGCACGCTCCCTCAACTCAGCCAGCACTCCACACACACCTTCAGTCTATGCACACACCCACACACACCA
>NW_004955555.1:1489620-1500502 GCF_000276665.1 Chinchilla lanigera | reverse complement strand
CACACACCCCAGGACAACCTGCCTGGCTCCCCAGCCTCTCCTACCTCTGCTCCTCCTGGGAAGCCAAGCTCTGGGACCTGGCTAGCAGTGGCATCTGCCTTGGAAGAAGGGGACATCTTTTCCCAATTAGCACAGAGGGGTGATTTGGAGCTGCTTTGGAGAACTGCCTGCAGGGAATTGGGACCAGCTTCCTGGCTGCCGTGCAGACTAGAAACAGATGCAGAGTGAGGCCAGCTTGTACCTTTTCGGAGCCTCAAGCCCTCTTGTACCGAGAAAGAAATGGAGAGTAGTCTCAGGCAGCCGTGGGTCTGGAAATGCGGCTTCACAGCCAGCAGCAGCAGCAGCAGCTTGCTTCAAATGCCGATTCTCAGGCCCTGCACAGGCCTGCGGAATCCAGAGCTCCGGGGAGCGGGGCCCAGCGATGTTTTAAGAAGCCCTCCGGGTGATGCCCACCCAAGTTAGAGAACCTCTGCTTTAGAGCACCTAGCAAGGGACTCTGCAGGCAAGTTGGAAAATGAGAAAATCTGGCTTTAGATGTCTGCTCTCTGAAGCTCAGTTTCCTCCTCTGTAAAATGGGTGTCAAATTCCATCATCTTTAAAGTTTCTGGGCAATTCTATCCTTTTATGATTTCAAACTCCTCTATTTCTCCGTATCTTCATTTTCCCAGTTGAGCACCAGTCAGAATCAGGATGAACGGATGCTCCCTCCCCACCCCAAGCATGTTTCTCCTCCGGAAAATGGGAGGACGGGGAAGTCCAAAGTCCCCCCCCCCCGCCGGCGGAGTCCTCAGATTTGAATATACTTGGGAATGAGGGGTGTGGGGCTGGTTAGCAGTGTAGATCCACTCATTCCATGGGGCCACAACACCTGGGGCTCTTGTGAATGAAGCATCCTTCGCCAATCTGGGCTCAGCTGGACAAATCTCAACGTTCCCATGTGGACAGACCTAAATATCCCCTTCCAGGAAGTAAGGAGAAAGGACAGAATCCCGACAAGCCGTTTTAGAGTCCCACCTTTGTGGTCCTGATAGGCACCTATAGGCCGTATAATGTCTTTGTAGAAGTTAGGAAAATGGCCCCTCTCCCGGGTGGAGCCAGCCCCCTGCCGGGGTCTAACAGGTAAACCTCCGGTTGGCTTTGTGCCCCCTCTCCGCCCTCATCCACACAGTGTGAAGGTGGCAGCCCAGCTGCAACCTTCCGTGCTTTGGAACTGGCGAGACTCGGGTCCAAATCTCATAGTCCAGAGGGGCTGAGCATCTCAGCCGGGTCACACAGCAGGTAGAGAGGCCAGGGCGGGGGCCAGGGAGGCCGGAACTTACTGGCCTTCTGCTCAGGTGCTTCTTGGCGTGGAGGATATGTATGAGGTGGGGAGGGGTGGGGAGGGGAGGGAGAAGAAGAGATAGGAGACGGGGGAGCAACACCAGCAGGGTAGGGGATCAGAACTCACCTACCTTTGCCCATAGGCAGGCAGTGAATGCCACCGGGCACCTGTCGGACACACTGTGGCTGATTCCCATCACGTTCCTGACCATCGGCTATGGGGATGTGGTGCCGGGTACCATGTGGGGCAAGATCGTCTGCCTCTGCACTGGAGTCATGGTGAGTATTCTCCCCAGGGACCCAAGCCCTGGCCCAACCCGCTCGGCCTCAGGGCCCAGGAAACCAGAGCCAGCACAGGCTCTCGGGGAGACCTCCTGAGAAACTCGGCGGGGCCTTGTTCCCTCTTCAGGACTCAGACACCCAACTCCCCACATGCCCCCCCTTTTTAATTCTGGAGATCGAGCCCAGGGCCTTTGGACTGAGCTAAATCTCCAGGCTTTATTTTTATTTTGAGATAGGGTCTTTCTTGGTAAATCACTCAGGCTGGGCTCAAACTCTTGATCCTCCTGCCTCAGCCTCGCAGAGTGCTGGGATTACAGGCATGTATCACCATATTTGGCTCCTATTTCTTTTCTTTTTTTTTTTTTTTCTGGTGCCAGGAATCGAACTCACAACCTCACACTTGCCAGGCAGGTGCTGTGCTGCTGAGCTAAATCCCCAGCATCGCACTTCTTTTTAAGACCAAGGAGTCCTGCCTCTAAGTCCTTGCTCTTGAAAACCTAGACCTTCATCCTCCCCAGAAAGTCAGGCCCTTGACTTCCAAGCCCTGTTTTCTTCCTAGATCCAGAGTCCCAGTGTCCTAGCGTCTGTCAGGGGTATTGAGTCATCACCAGGAGCATGACTTTAGGGCCAGGCTCCATGGGTTCAAATCCCACTTCTGCCGCTTTCCAGCGAGGGAGCTCAGGCAAGCCACATAATCTCCCTGGGCCTCAATTTCCTCATCTATAGAACGGGGAGGCCAGTGCTCCTCATGGGGTTCTGAGATAAGCCATGTTCAGTATAGGCTCCAAGGGGCCTATTGCCTAGACAGTGCTCAGTAAATGCGGCTGGGGGCCTTGTTATTGTAAAATCCCAGACGTCCAGCTTCTGTCCTCGCAAGGCTTCCGAGCCCCAGACTCAAGCTCCTCCCCAGAGGGAGCCTCCTCCTGAATCCCAGCATCCTCCTCCTCCCTGCATCCACTCCCTTCCTGGGAGTCCAGGCCCCAGCTCTTTTCCAGAAACTGACGTTGTGCTGCCCACTGCCGGATGAAGGAGTCAGACACTCGCCCGCCACAGGAGGCCTATATAGCATGGGCCCAGCCATCCCGTTCCTCCCACTCAGCTCATCCCCCTCAGGGCCCAGCACCCAGTGCCCTGGCCCTCGCCTCCCCACAAGACCTGTGTCCCCGGGCCCTCAGGTACCTAAGCCACCAGCTCCTGATGTTGCCGCAGGAAGGACACATTGAGTCTCTAAGCCCCGGGTCCTCAGCTGATGAATGGGGTGGCAGAGTAGTCTTTGAGGCCAGGGAAGAGGGGCAGAGGCTGAACCCAGAGAATATTCCCAAAGGCCGGGGACCTCTCGCCTCTGCTCTCCTTTGATAGGAGAAACGGAGAGCTAGAGAGACAAGGAAGGCAGTGTGCACCAGAGCTCACAGCCCCTCCTGGCTGAAAAGTTCCAGAGTGCAATGGAGTAGCCATCGCCCACTTTGCTTGGGCACACACTTGTGCCAGTCCCTGCCCCAAACGCTTTCCAGGTGTCGGCTCAGAGTCTGCGGTGATGCTGGGAGGGCGTGCCCATTTTACAGATGGAAAACCAATCCTGAGAGGCTGAATGGCTTGCTCAGAGCTAGACTGGGAACCGGGGACTCCATGGAGCCCATGTTTGCGATTTGTGACGTGTGCGAAGTGAGGGAGAGCTGAGCCACAGGGTGGGGAGCTGCAGAGAAGGGGACCTTGTACCTCCAGGACGTAGGCTGTGTCCCAGAGCCGCTGGGATCCGGCAGTGCCTGAAGATCAGGAGCCTGGGGAGAAGGAAAGGAGGAGAAGCTGTTGTGGGAAGGCTGGGCAGACTGAGAGCCAGGCTGAGCTCAGGGAAGTGGGAGCCTAGGCGGAGACCAGGATGAGGGGGACAGGGACAGATTAGAATAATGGGGTCAGGTCTCCCTGAGGTCAGGGCCAGAGCTCGGGAGAGGCTGCAGGGGTGGGAGGAGGGTGAGGGACACTCACCCCGGGACTGATGGCCGACCAGGTGTGGACAGCAAGGAGAAGGGGGACCAGAGCCAGCCTTCCCCTCCCTCTTCCAGCCGGAGAGGCCGCTCTGCTGATGGTGTCCCCCAGTCAAGTGGGTGTGATGGAAGCCGCCCCAGCCTGGCCGTTGGAAGGGCTCCAGGAGAGGGTGGGGGCACAGGGCTAGGCCCAGAGTCCCACAGGCTCCCGCCACTGTGCGCGCTGTCCCTGCAGGGGGTGTGCTGCACAGCCCTGCTGGTGGCCGTGGTGGCTCGGAAGCTGGAGTTCAACAAGGCGGAGAAGCACGTGCATAACTTCATGATGGACATCCATTATGCCAAGGAGGTGAGGCTGGGCCTCGGACACCCAGAGTTCACTGCACCTCCAGAGCTGGGAATCCAGGCCCCAGCCCCAGGAGTCCCCGGGAGTGTCCGGGAGTCCAGGCCCCGGCTCCCTCTTCTGGGACACTGACCCCGTGCTGTCCACCGCCAGATGAAGGAGTCAGCCGCGCGCCTGCTGCAGGGGGCCTGGATGTACTACAAATACACGCGCAGGAAGGACCCAGGAGCCGCCCGCAGGCATCAGCGCAAGCTGCTGGCCGCCATCTACACGTGAGGACCCTCCATGGGTGTTCTTGTCACGCCCGTGCATGGCTGTCAGGACACCGTGGGCCACAGGTCCCCGGGTCTGACTGGGACTCCGTGTGTCTGCAGGCAGTCATTTCCCCACTGGGGGGGAGCCCATCTGCACCCCTCCTGCCCCTTCAGCACCCCTTTTCTGTTGTAGCGGGTCTGTGTGGGTCTCGCCTGCCCTCTGCCCACCCCTGACATAGGGCGAGATTAGAAGCCGGGGTGTAGGAGAACTGACCCCCACTTTTCCGCACAGCTTCCGCCAGGTGCGGCTCAAACACCGCAAGCTCCGGGAGCAGGTGAACTCGATGGTGGACATCTCTAAGGTACCAGGCCCCGGGCAAGGGGGAGGCCAGGGCTTCGGGCAGGAAACCTCGGGAGAGGCCTGGCACACACAGGGCAAAGCAGAGGTTTATGGCTGAATGCAGGACGGAATGAAGCAACAAAGAGCTTCTTACATATACGTAAGGTGCAAATCCCTTTCAAACTGTAAAAAAAAACGGTACAAAGAACTCCAACGTTTGATTTTGAATTATCTTTATCATCAAGTTACATGCAGACGGATATAAAATTCCTTCCCACTATGACTGTTATACAATAAAACCAAAGCAAATTTACAAACCAAGCCCAAACATACGTGGTGAAACCAATAAAATTCCCCTTAATAACAGCGGCATGAAGACAGGCGACATTGTTTCAGGACAGCTCAATCTCTGCTGCTGCAGTGAGGGCGGCGGCTAGGGCTGGAGGGGCCGTGCCAGGCAAGCCCCCTCCTCCCCCCAAGACCTTTGATCCCGGCAGTGCTGGGATCAGTGGCACCGCCACCCGCTTGGCCTGGCTCCTGGCACCTTTTCTCTGTCTGGCTGCCTTTGCTTTTTCTCATTAGCCCACAGCAATTCAAACAGTGGCCCTTGGCACCAGTGCCATGGTAAACACGGGCACAGATAGTCCCCAGAGTGCATGGCACTGGTGGAGAGGAGGTGGCGGCCCCGATCTGCCAGAGGGGCAGGTGGCAGTGTCTGAAGACAGGAAGCCCAAAGCACAGAATTGCAGGATTCCTACAGGAAGCTCACAGTCAAGGATCCCAAGATGAATCTCAGAGTGACAACATGGGAAAAGGGCTACCTGGGCTTTTTGTTTTTGTTTTTGTGTTTTTTTGCTACCTGGGTTAGGAAGCCAGGCATCGTCAACCCCCCCCCCCACGTGTAAGGGGCACAGACCGCACTCTGAGCCCTATTCTGGGCGCTGGCGGCGGCATGCCACGTAACAGCTCCATGCCTCAGTGTCTTCGGTGGTAAGATGGGAACAGGATTCTACTCCCCACGGCTTTTAAGAGGATCTTAAACTCTACAGGAAAAGCACTTGGGCAAGTGGCTGAGACTCAGGCGGTGAAAAAGGCAACAGTCATTACTGAGAGGCCCTCCGGGGCCAGGAAGGACTCGTCACTGTTAGCCCCCCTGCTTAGACTGCAGCGGGGGGGACCCCCGCCCCCTGACACCACGGCCTTCTCTGCCCACCCAGATGCACATGACCCTGAGTGACTTGAAGCAGCGTCTGAGTGACTCACACGAGGCCCTAGAGAAGCGGATTGACGCGCTGGGGAAGAAGCTGGACACCCTGAGTGAGCTGCTCAGTTCTGCCCTGGGCCCTCGGCAGCTGGCAGAACCCAGGCACAAGGCCACGTAGCGGTGAGGGGGCTGGGCCTGGGCGGGAAGCAAAGCAGCCGGTGTGGCGCTGGCGCGGACACAAGGCCACCCTTTCTCTTGGGCGCTGGCTCTGCCAGGAGGAAAGGACTCTTCGCGCCGGCTGGACTGGCAGTGAAGCAGGGAGACGTCCTCCTGTCCTCCCGGCCTTTAGGGCCCCTCCCATTCTGCGCACGGTTGTCTCCCTGTGCCTGTCCCCCTGGCACTCTTGAGCTCTGATTATCCTGTGCCCCAGGCCGGTGCCCACCTTACCCTGGTCCCGAGGCGCACACCCCCCACACTAGTTCCCGGCGGCCTTCACCCCCATGAGCCGTGTTCCCAATCGCCGGCTCTTCCGCTCTGGCCTCCTGGCCACCCGTCTCTCTGTCTCCCCAGGACCCACAAAGGAGGACTCACACTACTTTCCCCAGGACGGAGCCCAAGCACTCCTCGTCCAGCCCTACGCAGAAAGCAGCTCAGGGTGAGGACCTCGGGCTGGGGCGGCTCCTGGCGGCAGCCACGAGGGGACACTGGCTCAGGGCGAAAGCCCTGGAGAGAACATGGTCACTACAACCCCATGCGCCCTCGTCAAAACCCACCTACCATGCTGCTGTAGGTGACCTCTGGCTTTTAGTAAGAAGTGGAGGTGTCTGGAGAGGGACTTCTGGTCCCGGCGGAGAAGGGGCCGGGGGTCCGGAGTCCAGGATCCTGGGAAGTTTCAGTTACCGCTGGACGGCACAGCTGAAGGAACCAGGTCTGAGTGGGGGAGGCGGCGCCCTCTAGCGGACAGCAAGCAGGACACTGTTTTTCAGGGCTGGGGATTTAGCTCAGTGGCACAGCGCCTGCCTGGCAAGCTCAAGGTCGTGAGTTCGGTTCCCGGTACCAGAAAAAAAAAAAAAAAAAAAGGACAGTTTTTCCAAAGCTGCGGAGACTAGCGGGGGAAGTGAAGAGGTGGAGACGCACCTGTCTCTGCTCCCATACTTTGTAATAAACATGAAACAAAACCAGTTACTGTTTCTTTCTACGTACTCCAAACTGGTGGATCCTTTGGTGAAAAGCACCTGCGCTGTCTGAATCTCAGTTTCCCCATCGATAGAGGAGGCTTCCCTTAGTGCCTCCCTGCTGTATGGGTGGGTGGGCCTCAGAAACCTGCCCAGATCGCTAAGGCTAAGAGCAAGGGCTTCAGATTCCGGCGGACTGGGGTCACATCCCGCTTCTGCCATCTGCTTGCTGTGTGATCTAGGGCGAGTAGCTTTACCTCTGGGGTGAAATGTTACTTCATCTGTCAAACTGCGTCCCCATGGAACCGCTGTGAATATTAGGACGACTGGCACAGAGCGCTGAGTACTTAGTGAGAACCAGATACACGAGCAATAATCACTTTTAGTCTGGCTACTAACATCCACACACAGTGCATGCCGCCCTTCTCCCCTTTTGGCTAGTTCCTCCCTTTCCTCACGCCTCGCAGGCCTGGATGACAACTCACCACCCGGCAGGCGCCCTGCCACCCCCACAGCAGTGTCACATCTGCTCAAGAGGAGTCTGCCGGGTCCCAGAACAGACAAGGAAGGGGTGGCACAGGGCTACCGCGTTCCCAGCTCTGTGATCCCTGTTTGGTTTCTTTCTCCATGGTACTAGGGGTTGAACCTAGGGCCTTTGCACTGCCCAGCTCTTTTTATTATTGTAAATTTTGAGACAGGCTCTTGCTGAGTAGCTAAATTGTCCACCTAGACTGGGCTTGAATTTGCCATCCTCCTGCCTCAGCCTCCCAGAGAGCTGGGATCATAGGTATGCACCACCACGCCATGCTCACTCCACTGTCTATAATCAGCAGAACCCCTCCTTGCCCCGCCTCGCGCCATCGTACAGATGTAGAAACTGAGGTCCGGAGAGCAGTGGTTCTGGCCCGAGAACCCCAGCCACGAAGCTCAGCATCCAGCTGCAAAGCCCAGATTCACACCGGCCTGTCCTGGCCCTGTCCTCGGTGAGTCAGAGACCCGGCCTTGGCCTTGAACAGGTCTCACTCCCACAGCAGCTTCATCCTGCTTGCAGGGCTGATTCATCTGCTTCCTCACTCTGGGGAAGCCCAGGCTGAGTCAGAGCTATCTTTGGATTTCCCTGACAGTCCCCCAGCCCTGAGGACTACATCAGGGCCTCTGCCACCCACTGCCGCTTGCTGCCCTCCCCCGGGATGCCAGCCACCTGGGGGGCGGCTCAGCGAGGGGACCGATGAACCCCCGAAGCCGTCGCGACAACTTTCCCTGTTGGCAGCCCCGCGCCAAGCGCATTTCTCTGAGACCATTCTCTCTGTCTCCACTTCCCCGCCTGCTGCTCCTGCGGCCTTGGCTCGGCTGTCCGGGTCCTCCAGGAAGCCCTCTCTAGGAACCTGTCCCTGTCACAATATTTACTGGGTCAAGAAGCACCGTGCTATACTCCACATAAATAATCTCACAAAAGAGGGCACCATAGGGATCATTTTACACACCAGGAAACAGAGTCACAGAGAGGCTACGAACCTTGCCTGGGGCCGCACCAAGAGGTGGGGAGCTGGAACGTGGCCCGCGGAGCCCGGCTGCTCGGCTCACTGGCTCCTTCAGATACTTGGGCAGCAACTCACTGGGTTTTAATTATTTTTTTTTTCACTATCTTGTCTCCAGCACCCAGGCCCTGATCAGGAGCCGGGCTGCAGAGTACGTCCGGGGCTCTGTCCTCCAGGACTGTCTCTGGAGGTTCTGGCCTCTTCCCTCTCCTCTTTCTGCTCTGGCTCCACGCCCACAGCAGGACTGCACGGAGCAGAGAGGTGGGCAGTTACACAGCAGCCAGGGCCCTGAGGACCTTCTGAGCACTCACACAGCCCGTCTGCGGCTCCCACGGCACCCCTGTCCAAGTCCAGCTCCAAGGCCAGGCTCTTTCTTCCTTTCACTGAGAGATCTTTTACACAAATGCACATGTTATATGTAATCTCCATGAATTTTTACAAATGCTTTCAGCTGGGCAGTCACTACTCAGATCAAACTAGAAGTTTCCTGTCCCCTAAAGCGCCCCCGACACTCCCAGCCAATGCCCTCCTCCGCCCCTAGCACCCACCACCCTGGCCTTCTCGGGCTCCGAGCCTGAAAGGAGCTCCGAGGGCCTGCACAGCCGCCCCTGCAGCTCAGTTTCCAACGGCACAGCAGAGCTCCCGTGTCAGCGCTGCCGAGTCACTTGGGGACTCTCCAGGGTCCGGCCGGGTCCGCCTCCCCTGGTTCCTCTGCCCTCTCTGTCCCGGCTGCTGCCAAGCCTGAGCTTTTGTTCCCGCCCAAACAGTCTTTGTCTACCTGCCCACTCTCCTCTCATCGGCCCTGTCTGCTCAGAACAAACATCTTCAGGATTTGTCCAGTTCTTTATGATAGCTCATAAAGGAAGCCTTTCAACATCAACCCCAGACCAGCAGCGCAAAGACCTGCTTGGAGCTTTTATGCTGCGGGGCACAGCTGACAACACAGAAGAGCCAGGAGAGTGCTTTTTGCAATTTGGAGGGGGTGTCAAATGGAAAGAGTTTCTTTCCTTTTGCAGGATGAGCTGACCTTTCAGTTCAAGGGCAACCCCTCTTGTGCCCTGTCCACATCCTCTCTCGCTTCTTAAGAACCTGCTCCTACCCAGGGCACAATGGCACGTGGCTGCACTCCCGACTACTTAGGAGGCTGAGGCAGGAGGATGCAAATCTGAGGTAGCCTGGGCAACTTACTGAGACCTTGTCACAGAATTTTAAAAAGTAATAGAATACAAAGGGCTGGAGATGAAGCTCCACAGGGAAGCACTTGTCTAGCATGCACAAGGCCCTGGGTTCAATCCCCAGTATTGAAACACAAAACCAAATCGAAAACCAGAACAAACTCCTGCTACATACAGCGTGAGGCTTTCCTAGCAAGAGCTGAAGAAGTAGACACACAAAAGACAGGCTGTAAGAGGATCCAGCAGTGATACGTGTATGTACCAACTTCCCACAATGGGTGTATTTATTATGTATCGCCGATACGTACTATTTGAAGAGGAGGGGGCAGAAAACATACTCTCGGGTTTCACTCACATGAAGTTCAAAACAGGTGCGGCAACTCCACAGTGACAGGCGTCAGGTCGGAGCTCGCTTCTGCAGCGAGGGAATCGGCAGGGAAAGGGCACAGGTAAAGATCTCAAAGATGCTGGAAAAGGGGCCGGGGTGCAAAGCTCTCCAAAGACAGGGAGGTTGACTGAAGGGCTGGAGGTGGATGTGGGGGCCACTGTGAGAAAGATGAGGCTTTAGTCATCTGACTAGGACACAGGAACTTCTCACCCGCATGCTGATTCTGTAAGGAAAAGCTGACAGTACTTATTTACATTTATCTTTTTGGGGGTGAGATGTTAAGTGGTGCATGAGGGACACTGATCCTAAAGATAAGGTGAATGAATTTTTGCAAATTGCTGTGTTCATGTAGATAACCAGATAACGTTTCCAACATCTTTTTTTTTGTCTTTTTTTCCGGTACCAGGAATCGAACTCACAACCTTGCGCTTGCCAGGCAGGCGCTGTGCCGCTGAGCTAAATCCCCAGTCTTTTAATAATTATCCAAGGGGCTGGGGATTTAGCTCAGCGGCACAACGCCTCCCTGGCAAGCGTGAAGTCCTGAGTTCGATTCTAGGTACCAAAAACAAACAAAAAAAAGAGATAGTTATTGATAAAAGGACAAGGTAACCTGCTTAAAACAAATAAAACTTAGGGAGGGGATAAAAGTATAGATGACTGTCAATACTGGGCAATGGGTATGTGGGAGTTCTTTATACTGTGGTACTTTTGTTAATATTTTAAAAATTTGTAATGATCCAGGTGTGGTGGTGCATGTCCATAATCCCTGTACTCAGGAGGCTGAGGCAGGAGGATCACTATGAGTTTGAGGCCAACCTGGGCTACATAGTGCATTGAAGCAGCCTGAACCTACATAGTGAAATCCTGTCTCAAAAAAAAAAAAA